>NC_057798.1:11183815-11198631 GCF_018294505.1 Triticum aestivum
GCCTCGACGCCGCCTCGACGCCGCCCCGCCACCCCGACGCCGCCCCGACGCCGCCTCGACCCCGCCCCGACGCCGCTGCCCCGCCACCTCGACGCTGCCCCGCCGCCTCGACGCGACCCCGCCGCCCGGACGCCGCCCCGTCCACACCACCGTCGCCGGAGCACCACCACCACCACCCGTCGCCGGAGCATCCTTATCCTCTCCGACCGCCTCCTCCACCCCGGCCCGCTCCTCCAAGGTAAGCTACTGTTCTGCATTAGAGAAGTTAAGGGGAGTTAGAATATTCTGCTGTTAGATTTGATCGGTTTCTACCAATTTATAGCTGAACTAGCCTAAGGCTTAAGTAAAATGCTACTGTTTGATTCTCTCTGAAGAAGTAAATTACGTGAAATACCAAGCAAACAACTTATCACTTTTGCAGACAAGAGTTAGCTTAGGGCTTGATGGAATGCTGTTTAGGGCTTTAGGCTACTTCATAAGTGTTATTTAGTATAGTGTGTGCATACAAAATTCCAGCAAATATCATAGATATATGATATATCATGTTCCAGCAAATATCAAACATATATGATGTATCTGTCTAAAAATGAAAGGAACTCCCTGCCTTGCAAAAGAAAGTGCAGTATTTCTGCCATTCTGTTTGGCACTTTGTAAGTAGAGATCACATATGTTTTCATATTTCATTTCAAAGGAACTATTTGGTTCAGTCCTCACATCATAATATTCCACAAATTATGCCTATGCAAATTGCCTATTTTCTTGTATTTTACCTTATATTGCTTCATGTGAAATTTGAAAATGCGACTCGGTCATCTTCACACACAGAACAATACAAATAAAAGAAAAAAAGTCAATCCATCTTAACAAAATTATGGAGCTATATTTTGATTAGTACAAAATTTCGTGCCTGCGTGCACTGGGCCCAGACATGCCAGACCTAGGTCAAAAATCTGCTTCATTGTAGGCTAAGGGACAACTCAGATGAGTAAGGTACATATCATATTCCTGGGGAGATAATCTTGACAGAGCTGCCATGGTGGAAGACCAGGCAACATCTGTCAACCAAGGGATCGGATGTATTTATCTTCATTGTCCCAAACTCCCAAATCAAACCAAAAGCAAGGCAAAATTAACAGAAACCACCAAAAGGGAACTGACAAGATGCTATGCATAGATCTTAAAGAAACAGAAATAAACAATGAAGCTCAATAGTTATTTCACAAGACACTAGCCATGATCTCTACTTGTTTGAACAGAATGGAGTGAATCAGAACAAAGTATATGTAATATTCACAGAGGCCTAGACCAGCTTCTCGGCACAACTAAACAAAGCTGCACCATGAGTACCCATGTAAAAGCCTCATCATAAGTACCTGTCACATTTCATCATTTTCATCTCCATTCCACTAGACATAACAAAGCTAGGGCAAGAGCAAAACATCATGTTTACAAAGGCAGTAATCCTGAGGACTGAGTTTGCAGTGCTAGACCATGCACCATGATGTGTAGGCATGCAAAAATCATTTATGCAACTGTAAGAGTACCAACCAGATTACACAAATCATTTTTTCTTCAGAAGTGTGTCATAATTTCCCTGTCCTAATTGTTGTTTTGATTCAGAAATGATGATTTGCTACAACCAGTGCATGCATGCCTTTTTTCTTCTTCATTTTTAGTAAAGTGCTCTGTTCTGGGTCATGGACTTTGTGCCATGGACCAGTGCATGCATGCTGCTGCTGCTGTACTACTTGTCAAGTGATGCTGCTGCTGCTATCTGCGAGCTGCTGCTAGTTGTGATTTTGTCAAGTGATGCTGCTGCTACTTGTGATCTTCTAAAATGACCCCTTTCTCCTGAAACGTTGATTAATTTCCGTTTCGGTTGAGAAATGGGGCACTCCAAGGTCAAGAAAATTAGCAAAGGTCATGCCCAATTTTCTTGACTTAGAAGGTGCCCGATTCTCAACCGAAATAAAAATTAATTTGCTTTAGTGGTTGGATTAGTTTAGTATTTTTTGTCCATATAATACTATTTTGTTGCTTCATACTTGTACTGCTCCTGCTGTTAGTGTACAGTAGAATAAGAATTACTCCTACGAAGGAGTACAATGTTGATTGCTTGCTTGCTTACATATGTGATTAATTAATTAATGGCCAAGATGTCTTTGAGCCTAGTCTACAACGTTGATTACTCTGCTCCGTTGCAAACGCGTAGAGCATACTTGCGCCGGCAAGCAACTGGTTTGAGAATACTCATACTTTTTCTATTTATTTAACCGTCACTTGTTGCAACTAGTAATGTTATAATAAAACTGTTAATGATGCTATTTACCATTAAAAACGCCTTCTGGTTGTCTTTGGACTTTGGTTGTAGTATAGGACCTTGTATTCGGCGGGCAAACAATAATTGAGAATAGTATATATCGTGCTGCTTTTGGTCTTGATAATGTTTCTCGTGTGGCATTGATCGACAAGTAACAGTTTTCCCGGTCACAATTGCAACAAAGGGAAGCGACGCAAAAAATTGTTACATGAAAATGGATCGGATAGACAGGTCTGTGCGGGTAGCGGACTGATGGATATCCTTGGTTGTATACATCTTATTCAGCTCGCAACCAATAACCGCGGAATGGTTTGACAAATGTATTATGCTCTTTCTTGTCTCAATAATGTGTCTTGGGGTCATATCGAGCTAAACTTTAGTAGTATACTCATAGCAAATGCCTCGTCATTTCACGTGGTGTTGAGTCAAGAAATAACGTACCGGGCGGCTGAATACGAGCATGCGGTGTGTCCTCTCGACCCGTCGACCCCCTTTTCCAGTTCTCCTGACCCTTTAGCTCAACATCAATTCGACCACAAAAACAAGAACAAAAAGTGTTGCCTATGAACAAAAATAGTATTCTTATTCTTTAGTGGTTGGATTATCATGCAACAGTGCCTTCAAGATCCAAGGCAATATCACAAACATCATAGGCAATTTGACCAAACTCACAACCATGTATCTTTGCAGCAACCAACTTTCTAGACACACCCCTCAAGAACTAGGTTACCCTGAGAACGTGGACTTGGACCTTAGCAACAACACACTAACAGGTTCTATCCCCAAAACACCTAGGCAATATGACAAACATCTCTCAATTGTTCCTTGACAATAACCAACTTTTTGGCGACATTCCTCGAGAATTAGGTTATTTGGTCAACTTAGAGATCTTGTTCCTTGACAATAACCAACTTTTTGACCAAACTTTGTTTCTATTTAGAGACAAACATGGCCCACAACGATGAGGCCGGGGGTTCGGGCGGCAAGGCATTCTGGGAGCTGTCCCAGGAGATGGAGGAACAACCTCACTTCTATGCGGACGCCGCCTTCCCCACCGATCCTAATACCACAGATGGTGCCGCTGAGGATGACCACACTGATGCCACCACTGATGGTGCCGCCGAGGATGCCACCACTGATGATGGCGGCGCACGCACAGATGGCAGCCAACCGAAGAGGCAACGGAAGGACCGGCGCCCGATCGTGCTCCGCACCCTCAAGGAGGAAGTTACTGAAGTGGACTCCAACGGGAATCCAACGGCGCCCGAACGAATAGTCAAGGGGTACTCGCTTCAGCTCGGGTGCATTGTCCGGAGCACCGTCTCGATCAACACCGAGAACCTGAGGCATCCTGACCGAGGGAATTTGCGCCACCTCCTCTTCACGAAGCTGCACGAACGATACAAGTTCCCCGCTGAATTTGAAAACACAAGCCTCAAAGGGAATAAAGTGAACAATGCTGCCCTCACGAAGATGAGCAAGGCCCTGTCTACTTGGAAAAGCAATGTGAAGAGAATGATCGAGAAAGGTGAGAGTTATCAGAAGATCAAGGAGAAAAATCCTTCGATCAACGAAGATGACTACAACGACTTCAAGATCAATTGCTCGAGCACCGCAAGCTCCCAATCAAGTGAGTGGGGGAAACAAATGCGGGAGCTGAACATAGGGGAACACACACTCGGTCCCGGCGGTTACAGAGTGGCGGAGCCTATATGGGACAAGGAGGAGGCGGACCGTGCCGAGCAAGGCCTACCGCCCCTCTTCGATAAATACGGTGACAAGCAGACCAGGAACTTTGTTAGGGCCCGGTACAAGAAGGACCCGAAAACAAAGGAGCTTACCACGGATCCGAAGACCAGGCAGCTTGAGCTTGTTCTGGTAAGGAATACACCCCCGCGTAATTAGCTCCATATGGTTGCATTCTAAGTAATGAAGCCAAATTTCTAAATGGTTCACATTCCTTCCGCAGGCGACTGAAAGCAGTAGCGCGGGGTCGACTAAGAGCAACCCTTGGGACACCACTCTAAATAGGGGGTTGAATGTAATGAAGAACAAGGATAAGCTCAGTAAGCCGACGTCAGCTGGTCGTGTGGCCGGCAAAGGCTTGTCGACAAAATGGGGGTCATACTATACCGCTGGTGTGCGGAAGGAGAAAAAGACCAGCTCAGAAAGCCAGGCGCGAGAGGTTCAAGAACTCAAGGCACAGGTGGCGCGGATTCTGGAGATTGTCCAAGAGCAAGTGGAACAACGACTCGGAGCAACGATCACCGCCCTTGTGCCTACCTTGATCTCGGGGTTGAGTGCGTGGATTGCGGGCGGCCAACAAGGGCCGCCCCCGATTCCTAGCTTCACGGCCAGCAACTCGCATAATGCGATGGCGGGGCCATTGGTGCCTCCGGCGGAGGCGGCATTGGTGTCTCCGACGCCGGCACGGGAGCTTAATGCACCTGGGTGTACGCCGGCCGGCACCTCTTCAGCAAGCGGCCGCTCCGTCAACTGCACGCCCGCCGTTGGCGGTGCCTCGACATTAGCCGAGCTCGACGCTATCATCACGGTAACTAATTAAGCCTCTCTCGGCCGAGGACTTCATCTCCTTGCCTTTGACTTGGCATCCCTGACGCCCTACATGTTTTCGCAGGGCGCCGCCGACGTTCCGTGCACTCTCCTCCACTTCGTGAACAACGAGTTGGTCGATGTCGCCAAGGGCAAAATCGTTCAACCGGGCAACCCCTTGTTCCACTGTACCCAGATGCCACCCAACTTGTTTAGGGTTCAACTGGTTCAGGTGCTGCCAGGCTGCGACGACATGTTACCTCCGATTCGACCCATCGGGGCTGACGATGAAGACGTGATGACCCTCAGCGCCTGCCTGAGCTGGCCCCTGCTTTGGCCGAAGAGCCAGATTCGTTTGGGGGCGGGGGACACCACCCCAAAGACAACACCGCCAGTCGTGCCGGCGCCAAGTCGGCCCCATGGCAAGACCGCCGTAACGGTGTCGGACATCCCTGTGCCACTGGATCCAAACATGCATATGGCACAGGATCAGAACGACGACGACGACGACGATGATACATTTGGCAACGTTGATCAGTACTTTGCCGAGCATGGGTACGATGGCGACTTCATGGAGCCTCCTTCTCAAGAACCAAACCCAACAAAAGACGTGTGCGATCTAGCTCGTACCGCGGAGAAGCCAAGTTGCAACAGGCGCCGTCTGGCGTTCAGCTCCCAGGAGACGCCTCCAGCTGCCGACTTCACCGAGCCTCAGATAGGCGAGGTGCGAAATATTATCAGCCCCAACACACTCAAGAAGGCGGTCTGTGAGCAGAACTCGGTCCCATTACAGGAGAAGAAGAAGGCACGCAAAATAAAGACTCAGAAGGGTGCGAGCCAGCCGGCACCGAGTACGATCCGTGCTCAGGACGGGCCACCTTCACCGCAGGATATCTCGAGGAGGGTGCATGTGGCGGGTAGGGCGATGCTACCGACAAATATGCTCAATGCTGCAACCGGTGCTATGCGGAGTCTGCATGACAGTGTTCTTGCTTTGGAGAAGCGGCGTCTCAGGGAGAAGGATGTGGCATACCCGGTTTTCGCGGCCAAGGTGCCAGAGGGCAAGAGCTTTGTGGATAACTCCATCGGGCGTACGATCGTCCTGCGTTTTGATGACATCCACGCTATGTTGAACCTTCATCCGCTGCACTACACCTTCGTTCGGCTATTTTCGCTGAGTATGGAGATGCGGATCATTCGCGACAAGACCCCGGACATCGTGATAGTCGACCCCTTCTACATGCGTGCCAAGATCTTGGGCAGCGCTGGGGACCGGCAAGTCGCGAGTTCTTACCTCGAAGGCGTCATTCTGGCAAACCAAGATAAGGATAACTTCCTCGTGCCTTACTTTCCCGAGTAAGTCCTCCCCTCAACCGGCCCGTAACATATGAATTCTTACTTTTTGATCGTTTTTCTTTTAACATTCCGTGTTTTCTGCAGTGACACACGTTGCACGCTCATCCTCCTAAGCCCCAAATATTCCATGGCCACGTATTTCGACCCGGACCGTCAGTCGAACGTAGACTACACAAATGTCAAGAAGGTTCTTGATGATGTTCTCCCCGGCTACGCCCAATCTGGAGGCACCTTCACCAGGCCTATTCGTAAGTACGGCAAGCACGTGTTCTCCCACAATACGACGTTCTGCTGCGTCAAGCAGCCGCCTGGCGGTCAGAAGGGTGCCTACTACGCCATCCATCACATGCGGGCGATCGTACGGGACCATCATCAACTTCTGCTACCGAGTAAACTCAAAGATTGGGCCGCGAGCGTGTCGGCAATCCAGGACGCGGACCTCCGACAAGAATTCTTTCGCATTCAGTCGGAGTTTGCGGAAATCATCCATCAAGATGTCCTTCGTACCTCGGGGCAGTTCTACCTCAGAAATCAACCGTCCAACAGTGACATCGACACAATGCTACAAATGCAGGATGACAACGCCCGTTCTTTCATGACTCCCACGATAGACGGTGGCTTCATCCACGCTCCGGTCCCTTGAGTCGAGTTGTCTAGTTCTGAAACATCGATTGGCTCATGTTGTAATTAAACTTTAATGAACTTGTAGTATGTCTCTTTGGTTTCGAGAGTCGTTCAACTTAGATGTAATCGATGCTATTAATGTCTTCCTTTTCTCTTCCGATCGTTCTGTTGCATAATTATATATTGCTTATGTATTGTCTGTGAATTGGTACTAACGTTTTGTTTGGCTAGTGCATAGCGATGCCGACGTATGTCGTGTACAAGGGTAAGGTTCCCGGAGTCTACGATGACTGGGAGGAGTGTCGGAGACAGGTTCACCGATTCAGCGGTAACAGTTACAAAGGGTACACCACTAGGGCCGAGGCCGAATCTAGATACGCCCGCTATCTAGCGGGAGAGGGGAGGGAGCGTTGGAGGAACCGGATGAAGACGAGTTTCATCGTGATGATGCTCATCGTGATGACCGCAGCTCTCTTCTATGTGATGGTAGTTTAGATGATCGATATCGACTTGTAATGTGAAGACAAACTCGCTACTCGCGGTCTCGAGACTTGTAATATAATGTTCTATCTTTGTTCGGTCTTTTTAATTCGGAGACTAATATGATGAATTGTATTCGGAGACTAATATGATGAATTGTATTCAAAGACTAATCTTCTATTGTATTCGATGAATCTGTTGTTGATGTGTGCTGTCTATATTTTGTCAAACTATACATTTTGTAACCTGTGCAAAAAACAGAAAATAAAAAGACAAAAAAACCTAATATTCATACTAATGGCGCATCACAGGACAGTGCGCCATTAGTATGACAGTGCATACTAATGGCGCATCACTGGGTAGTGCGCCATTAGTATGCCGCGGTTACTAATGGCGCATCCAGTGGTGGTGCGCCATTAGTATGCCAAAGCACCTGGGTATACATGGCCCCTGGGAGGCATACTAATGGCGCACGCTGGCCTATACTAATGGCGCACCCGCGGTGCGCCATTAGTATACCAGATACTAATGGCGCACCAGGTGGTGCGCCATTAGTAAAAATTACTAATGGCGTGCTGTTAATGGCGCACCACAGATGCGCCATTAATGGCCATATTAGGTGCGCCATTAGTAGGGGTTTTTCTAGTAGTGAGCCCCACGAGAGGGAGATATGATAATACCTCCTCTTTATTTGGATTCTGAAGCTATGGTCCATCATCAATTTCTTGGGAGGAATGAACAATTCCTCCAATATCGACTAATCTATGACAGACGCAACATCGTCCATGTTACTCTTCCTGCTCCCTACCTTTTTGATTATCAGGCAAAAGGAAGATATGTTGTCACCAGGGAGGAAGCAGCAGAACATGAGAGGAGAGCGGAGGCAGCTCGACAACATGCTGCAGCTCAGGAGGCGGTTGCCGCTGCATCTCAGTACGACCCCGTTTTCACTTATGGATATCAGCCAGGCGGTCCTTGGTACTAGACCAACTTAGGCCAAAAGCCTAAGCTTGTGGGAGCACGTATTTCTCACCGACTTTACATTCATGTTCACACACTAGTCGTCGGTGCTCGTAATCTTTCATTGTATTATCCATGCTAGTTTAAATTTCTTTTTCTAGTTTTCTTCTTGTGTGTTTGATAAACCTTAAGAAAAACCAAAAAATTAGTTAGTTTAATTTCCATGCTTGTAGTAGAAATTAAATTGAAACCCCAAAAAGATTTCTAGTTCTTCTTCTTACTTGTTGGGAACTTTCCCTTTTAAATAGTTTTATTTTCTTTTTTTTCCTTTGGGGGTCGAGAAGACCATATTGAAAATTTTTAGTGGCTCTCATATGCATGATTGTTTATTTAACTTAGAGCCCATATTACTTGTCTTCTCTTTTTGAGTTGAATGCTTGCAGATTCCAACTTAGTCCAATGCATGTGCACTCTTATTATTATACACATCATTCGGTCGTGCAAGTGAAAGGCAATAATGACGATATATGATGGACTTATTGGGATAAGAAAAGCTGGTATGAACTCGACCTCTCTTGTTTTTGTAAATATGATGAGTTCATCGTTTCTGAGTCAGCTTATTATGAAGTAAACATATTTGCAATGACATTTAGATATTATAGTTGCTTGTGCCATGCTTAATTAGCTGTGAGTTATAATGGTTTACCTTGCGTGCCAACATGCTATTAGAATGATTATGATGCGGTATGATGAGATGGTATCCTCCTTTGAATGAATTAAGTGAGTCGACTTGGCACATGTTCGCGCATGTAGTTGAATCAAATCAACATAGCCTTCACGATATATATGTTCATGGTGGATTATATCCTACTCATGCTTGTATTCGGTGTGAATTAATTTTAATGCATGTTTATGACTGTTGTCGCTCTCTCAGTTGGTCGCTTCCCAGTCTTTTGCTAGCCTTCACCTGTACTAAGCGGGAATACTGCTTGTGCATCCAAACTCCTTAAACCCCAAAGTTGTTCCATATGAGTCCACTATACCTTCCTATATGCGGTATTTACCTGTCGTTCCAAGTAAATTTATATGTGCCAAACTCCAAACATTCAAATGAAATTCGGTTTTGTATGCTCGAGTAGCTCATGTTACAACTAGGGCTGCCTATATCTTCCAAGCTAGGTGGGTTATTCTCAAGAGGAGTGGACTCCGCTCCTCATTCATGAGAAAGGGCTGGTAACCGGGATGCCCAGTCCCATGATCCAAAAATACCAAAGCCAATCAAAATAATTAAACAAAACTCCCCCAAGGCTGTTGTTAGTTGGAGGCACTCGTTGTTTTGAGCAAGCCATGGATTGATGCTTGTTGGTGGTTGGGGGAGTATAAACCTTTACCATTCTGTTTGGGAACTGCCTATAATGCATGTAGTAAGGAAGATACATCCATCTCATAGTTGTTGCGTTGACAGCAAAAGTATGCCGCTCAAAATGTTATTCAATCTCTATTTTAAAATCGAGCTCTGGCACCTCTACAAATCCCTACTTCCCTCTGCGAAGGGCTTATCTATTTACTTTTATGTTGAGTCATCACCCTTCTTATTAAAAGCACCCGCTGGAGAGCACCCTGTCATTTGCATTCATTACTATTGGTTTATATTGGGTATGACTTGACTGGATCTCTTTTACCATGAATTACAATGTTTAGTCAGTCCTTGATCTTTAAAGGTGCTCTGCATTTATGTTTTGCGGTCTCAGAAAGGGCTAGCGAGATACCATTTAGCTATATCATGTTATGATTATTTTGAGAAAGTGTTATCATCCGAGTTTTATTTTTATGGCCCGCTAGCTGATTATGCTATTGATATGAGTAATTGTGAGACCTAAGTGTTATTGTGAGTATGGTTAGCTCATAATATTTGCTGAAACTTGAATGCTAGCTTTTCATGTTTACAACAACAAGAGCAAACAGAGTTTGTAAAAGTTTTTCTTTATCACTTTCAGTTTATCAACTGAATTGGTTGAGGACAAGCAAAGGTTTAAGCTTGGGGGAGTTGATACGTCTCCAACGTATCTACTTTTCCAAACACTTTTGCCCTTGTTTTGGACTCTAACTTGCATGATTTGAATGAAACTAACCCGGACTGACGCTGTTTTCAGCAGAACTGCCATGATGTTGTTTTGTGTACAAAAGAAAAGTTCTCGGAATGTCCTGAAAATCCACAGAGGCACTTTTTGGAATTAATAAGAATTTCTGGGCGAAAGAAATACACCAGGGGGCCCACGGCCTGTCCACGAGATAGGGGGTGCACCCCCCTATCTCGTGGGCCCCCTGGACCTCCACCGACCTCAACTCCAACTCCATATATTCACGTTCAGGGAGAAAAAAATCAGAGAGAAAGTTTCATCATGTTTTACGACACGGAGCCGCCGCCAAGCCCTAATCTCTCTCGGGAGGGTTGATCTGGGGTCCGTTTGGGGCTCCGGAGAGGGGGATTCGTCACCGTCGTCATCATCAACCATTCTCCATCAGCAATTTCATGATGCTCACCGCCGTGCGTGAGTAATTCCATCGTAGGCTTGCTGGACGGTGATGGGTTGGATGAGATTTACCATGTAATCAAGTTAGTTTTGTTAGGGTTTGATCCCTCGTATCCACTATGTTCTGAGATTGATGTTGCTATGACTTTGCTATGCTTAATGCTTGTCACTAGGGCCCGAGTGCCATGATTTTAGATCTGAACCTATTATGTTTTCATGAATATATGTGTGTTCTTGATCCTATCTTGCAAGTCTATAGTCACCTATTATGTGTTATGATCCGACAACCCCAAAGTGACAATAATCGGGATACTTCTCGGTGATGATCGTAGTTTGAGGAGTTCATGTATTCACTATGTGATAACGCTTTGTTCCGGTTCTCTATTAAAAGGAGGCATTAATATCCCTTAGTTTCCACTAGGACCCCGCTGCCACGGGAGGGTAGGACAAAAGATGTCATGCAAGTTCTTTTCCATAAGCACGTATGACTATTTACGGAATACATGCCTACATTACATTGACGAACTGGAGCTAGTTCTGTGTCACCCTATGTTATAGCTATTACATGAGGAATCGCATCCGGCATAATTATCCATCACTGATCCATTGCCTACAAGCTTTTCATATACTGTTCTTCGCTTATTTACTTTTCTGTTGCTACTGTTACAACTACTACAAAAAAACAATTATCTTTACTTTTGCTACCGTTACCTTTATTATCATACCACTTTTGCTACTAAACACTTTGCTGCAGATACTAATTTATCCAGGTGTGGTTGAATTGACAACTCAACTGCTAATACTCAAGAATATTCTTTGGCTCCCCTTGTGTCGAATCAATAAATTTGGGTTGTACTTCACCCTCGAAAGTTGTTGCGATCCCCTACACTTGTGGGTTATCAGATGCGGACATGCTTTCCGCTTCAAACTCCGATGTGAGGAGTGCCATGATCACCGGCGCAGATGGGCTGTACTCTGTAATGGTATTTTCTCAGAGGAGGCTTTCGATGCCTTCAACTCTGGAGACGCATATATTCGCGCCGCTCAAGATGGACTTGCCAGAGCAATGGACCAGTATGTGAAGGATCACTACTAGGCAAAAGCCTAGCAGCAGCGCGGGTTTTTGGCCTATCAGTAGCGCGGGCAGGAGCGCTACTGATAAGGCGCTACAGCTAGATCTTAGCAATAGCGTGCCTAGGCCCACGCTACTGCTAAATTGACTTAGTAGTAGCGCTTCTCCAGAAGAGCGCTACTGCTAATACTATTATTTAGTATTTTATTTCTTTTTTATTTCATGTTGTATTCATACACCTTTACACAAGTTTTCATACAACAGGAATTTAGAGATTGTTTTTACATCATAATGAGTTATTACATCATGGGGTGAAAGAACCGTGGACTAGTTTCAAGTGGATGTCCATCCACTTGAAACTAATCCGCGGTTCTTTCACCCAATGATATAATAATATCATCATCATCATCATATCATTAACAACTTATCATCATAATACATCATTGTCATATAACACCTCCTCAAGATCATTTTCATCAATGACATCACATAGCAAATTGGTCACTAGTGTAATCACAAGTACTCCTCATTATCAACTCTAACACATTACCACATAATAAACATATTGTACCTCATAGGACCTACTACATTCGATTAAGACCTACTACATTTTATTAAGGTAAAATGGCAAAAAACAAGATAGCCCCTGACTCTCCATTATGGAGAATGGAGATTAGTTGTCTCCAATTCTTGCCTTTTGCTGAATGTTACTTCCAAGAACCTCCTTGCGAATGTCCATACATTTCTTCCATTCTTTGATGAACATGTGTTCACCGGTTTTAGAAATCCATATGCATAGGTGAGCCCCCTAGATTTACCTGGCAGTATGTTCAGAACTGTAAGGCGACCATTCAGATACATCAGATGAGGCACACAATCCATCGGGAGTTTCTGTTGAAAAACATAGTAATAACTTCGTAGTTAGCAATGATGTACTAGTTTTAGAAGTATGCAAAAGATGCACGGATGTCGTAATAGTAAAAAATCTTACCAGGTATCTCCAATGAAGTTACCGTGGTTCAACACGTGCACTAGTGGCACGTATTCACCATAATTTGGAGGAGTTCGATAATAGTTATTGTAATCCTCAAGAAGAGTACAAAATGCGTTCAGATGATTTTTCTCCTTATAAGTTAATTCGGAGCCATCAGTATAGTGGGTTTTGTCTACCATCTTCCACACAGTCTTTGAAGAATCAAAATAAGCTGTCAATGGAAATAAGTTGTCAACTATTTTGAAATAAACAATATAAATTAGTTAATAACTATGTTTGAGAAACTCACATAGCGGTATAATCGGAAGCGTATCAACAAGGACCCAAATGTACATATTGTCTTGCTCGATGTCAGGATCACCAAGATCCATGGTGACAATCATACCCTCATAAAAACCATACATTTTGCAAAGTGCTTCCCAATTTTGGCAACCAAAATGGGTTACGCTCTGAGCATTGCACAGATTTACTTCAAAATCCATATCATGATGGGTCCTTAGGTGTATTTTCTTTGTTTCAAAATTTTCATGGTCTTCAAAACCCATCCTCTCCAAGACATACCGTCTTGCATGGCATGGGATAAGCTAGTCAAATTGTAAAAGATGAAAGTTATACGTTGAAATAGTTGAAGTCGTGCTTAATTACGAAAAAAAAACACTAGTCGTTGTTGCGTACCGTTTCAACATCGAAGGTCTCCTCGAGCTTAATGCCAAAGCGCCGATCTTCATCCAGCTCAATGAACCTGTCGCACATACCTCGATCGTCGTGGCACTAGCTGCACTCCCCCGGGAGACTGTCGTCGTCCGAGTACGACATTTCCTACGTTCATAATTCAAAGATTAAACTTGTACATATTCTAGCACAAGTCATGCCAGAATTCACGGAAAAATCCGGCATGACCTTTGCTAAAAAAGGACATATCGAGCGCCTGAAATTTGCCGGAATGGAAATTAATCAACACTCCGGCAAAACATAGGCCACTCGGAGGTGTAACCAAAACATGAAATAATTTCTTAAACTAAAAAATAACAACAAATATGACATGTTCAACTAGTTCTATTAATTCAAATAGTTCTTACTAAATATGAACTTACTATACAACAACAACAACAACAACAAAGCCTTTAGTCCCAAACAAGTTGGGGTAGGCTAGAGGTGAAACCCATAAGATCTCGCAACCAACTCATGGCTCTGGCACATGGATATCAAGCTTCCACGCACCCCTGTCCATAGCTAGCTCTTTGTCGATACTCCAATCTTTCAGGTCTCTCTTAACGGACTCCTCCCATGTCAAATTCGGTCGACCCCGCTCTCTCTTGACATTCTCCGCACGCTTTAGCCGTCCGCTATGCGCTGGAGCTTCTGGAGGCCTGCGCTGAATATGCACAAACCATCTCAAACGATGTTGGACAAGCTTCTCCTCAATTGGTGCTACCCCAACTCTATCTCGTATATCATCATTCCGGACTCGATCCTTCCTCGTGTGGCCACACATCCATCTCAACATACGCATCTCCGCCACACCTAACTGTTGAACATGTCGCCTTTTAGTCGGCCAACACTCCACGCCATACAACATTGCGGGTCGAACCGCCGTCCAAAATATAAACTTACTATAAATAGAAAAAAAAACTAGTTCTTTCTAAAAATAAAGTAGTTCAACTAGTTATTAATTTACTTACTAAACTAGTTCAACTAAAACTAAACTAGTTCTATTAATTCAACTCGTTCTTACTAAATATAAACTTACTATAAATAGAAAGAAATTAGTACATCTACTACTACTAATTAACATCTACTACTACATCTACTACTAATTAACATCTACTACTACTAATTATACAACTAGTTTACCATCACTACTACTCATTCATATCCACTACTACCAAAAATCATTATCTATGAACCCTAAATTAACATCTA
>NC_057798.1:11198954-11220444 GCF_018294505.1 Triticum aestivum
ATCTACTACTACTAAAATCATCTACTAACTAAGCAAAGAGAGAGGGGGTGGGGGAGGGTGGGGGGCTTATAGAGGGAGAGACGATGGCGGGGAGGTGCTCGGCGACGGAGGTAGGGGCGGCGGCGGGGTTAATTGGGGGATGTGGCGGCAACGTTGAGGTCGAGAGCGGCGGTGAGGTCAAGAGCGGAGGGGGTGGGGGAGGCGGCGGCGATGGTGAGCAGCGGCGGGCGGCGGCGGTGAGGTTGAGGGCGGCCTCGGGAGGCAGCGGTCAGGGCAGGCTCGGGCTCGGGCGGCGGCGAAAGAGGAGTAAGGGAGGAAGGGGAGGAAGGAGGAGTTAGCGAAATTTTGAGCGGGCGGGTGGTTAAGTCGAACTAGCAGTAGCGCACTTTAGGAAACGCGCTATAGCTAAAGTAGCTATAGCGCGTTTCATGGAAACATGCTACTGCTAAGTCTAAGCACGCATCAAAAATATACATTGGTCATCATTGATCTTTTTGTGTAGAATCTAAATAGTCAACATGAATCCTCACTGTACCTGTATAGGTACAGGCGAGGATTCATATTGCAGCCACAAATCCTACACATATAGTTCAATGAAGACCAAGTGCTCGAGGTAGTTTGAGAAGTAACATATTTAAGGTGGTAAACACCTTGTTCTCTTAGCAGTATGGGACTAAACTTAATTAGGTGCAACACTTAGCAACAGCGAGTTTTGCAGAAAAACGCTGCTACTAAGTACTTTAGCAGCAGCGCGTCCATGGAAGGGCGATGCTACTATATCTAGCCTGGAGGCAAATCCGTGGCAACTATAGTAGTAGCGCTTGTTTCACCTAGAGCGCTACTGCTACCTAGTTATTAGTAGCATGTTAAGTTAAGCTCGCTACTGCTAGTTAGCAGTAGCGCCTGTTTTTAAACCGCGCTGCTGATAAGATTCTGTGTATAAGGTTTTCCCTAGTAGTGGATATAAGGGTAAGAAAATCTGATAAGTATGTGTAGTAGTAGCCCCTGAGACTTGAAGCAGTTGGCACAACTAATTTAAGGATCATTGTATGCATAGGTTCTTATAGAGAAGAACACCCATTTATCTCAAGAACTGGAGGAATGTAAGACCCAGCTGAAGGCCGATGTTGCCGAACAAGAGGAATCGAAAAAAGGCCTCTTCTGGTAAGACTAACCTTGTACCAGTTATTTATTCGGCATGGCTTATAAATCTAACAAGAGATGCTGCAGACAATCCCGGGGAGAATCCGAAGATTGTGGAAGAGAATGAGCGACATCTGCGAAGTCACCTTAAGGCGGGCGAGCGTGTGCTGACGAAGGCTATTAAAGAGAGAAATAATCTCCAAGATGCTAATATCCTACTGAGCGTCGAATTAAAAGATGTTCGGGCTTAGCTTGCTGACTCTGTGAAGGAGAACAAGAAGCTTCGACGCAACATTTATAGTAAGTGCGAACTGTATTATAGTTCAGTGAGGAAGCATATTGACAGAGTTATGTGTGTAGGTATGCTGACGGGCCGTCCTGAAGAGGAGATGACCGGATCCGCAGGCGATATGCTGCAAGATTTTTCACAACTGCACGAACGAGCGCGACAGGTGACGCAGGGTATTTCCCAGGCCTTGTGGCCATCCGCTTCCCTGCTAGGAGGCATGAGCGAGCTTGTGGAGATGCTCAAAGGAGTGCGGCGGTGCTTCTGGTTATGGAAGATATCAGCCTGCCGACAAGGTGCAAGGGAAGCCTGGGCCATGGTGAAGACGCGATACGCCAAGGCTGACCCGAACCATATGGCCGAAGTCGGACCGGTGGGGGCAGATGGGCAAGAAATACCTGTAAGTCTGGTATATGACCAAGTAGCGTTAGCAGCAAAGTATTCCCAATAGGATTGTAAGCTAGACAGCCTATTGGATGGTATAGAGGAAGGATATAGCCAATCTAAGTGACTATGTAATTTAAATGGACCTATGTAGTCCCTAGCTGGATTGAAAATCATTTGTCATGGCGGACCTTTTCGCTTCAGCCCCCGGACCCGATAGTCCGAAGTGTATCCGAATACTCGCACAGTTATGAAAAACCGGGGTACACATGGAAACCAGGCGTAGGGGTCATAAGTGCTTGAATAGACAAGTACCCAACTAGTTATATTATATTACATGGGTAGTAAGAAACATCTTCCAGAGAGAATAGTTCCGTTAGGGGTTCCTTTTTGTGGGTGTGCGTGCATCGATGTGCATGTCCGAACTGCGAACAGAAGCGCAGGAAACAAAACATCTGGGGATTCATGTTGTAATAACGAAAACATCTTTTGTTCACCGACCGAATATTCCCTTACGAACGCTAGCTTTAGGCTTCACCCAGTCTGAGGTACACATCCGGCTGAACCCGCAGAGGTGCTCCCCTTATGCCCTAGCCGAATTAACGGGAACGTAGGGCATAAACACAAGAGCCAGGCAACCCAGCATAGCCAAAACTTAAGTCATATCGATGCATATAATGGTGAAAACGGGGCACATATGGAAAGAAAACGCATATGTGGCTGGCAGGGAGCCATTAAAGTGGTTATTTTTAGCTTCCGAATAGGAAGCCCCCAGGTATAGTGTGCATGCATAGTGCGGCCAGAGCGATCGAAGCATCCGTACAGTTTTGTAAGGCTGTGTGTGGAAAGGAAAAGAAGGCGAGAAAGGAAGGAAGAGAACATAATTGAAGAGGCGGAGATGAGGAGACGAACCCTGAGTTCGGCACTAGGCGTAGAATCTTTGGAGTCTGGCCGCGTTCCATGGGTTCGTTTGAGTCTGTTATCGGATGCACTATGTAGATGGTACGCTCCTCCGGTGAGAACTTTATCAATGATGAAGGGACCCTCCCACTTGGGTTTGAGCTTGTCCTTCCTCTTCTCGGGGAGGTGTAGAACTAGTTCGCCAATGTTATAAGTTTTGGCCCGTACTTCTCTGCTTTGATACCTTCGAGCCTGTTGCTGATAGAATGATGAACGGGCTTTTGCTACGTCACGCTCCTCCTCCAGAGCATCTAAGTTGTCCTGCCGATCTAGCTCGGCTTCCTTCTCTTCATACATGCGCACACGAGGTGAGTCATGGATTATGTCGCAGGGTAGCACTGCCTCTGTGTCGTACACCATAAAAAATGGTGTGTATCCGGTGGTACGATTCACCGTGGTCCGCAGCCCCCAGAGTACGGAGTTGAGCTCCTCGACCCAATGCGTGTCTGATTCTTTCAAGGATCGCACTAGTCTAGGTTTGATGCCGCTCATGATGAGACCATTTGCACGTTCGACTTGACCGTTTGTTTGGGGGTGATGGACAGAGGCGTAATTGAGTTTAATGCCCATGTTGCCGCACCAAGTTTTCACCTCATCGGCTGTGAAATTTGAGCCATTCTCGGTAATGATGCTGTGAGGGACACCATAACGGTGTACGACACCTGATATGAAGTCTATCACTGGTTCGGATTCGTCCGTTTTAATTGGTTTGGCTTCTATCCATTTGGTGAACTTATCCACCATGACCAATAAGTATTTTTTTCTTATGGATTCCCCCTTTAAGAGGTCCGACCATATCCGCCCCCAGACCGCAAAGGGCCAAGTTATGGGGATTGTTTGGAGAGCGGTAGGGGGCATATGGCTCTGATTGGTGAAGAGTTGGCAATCAACGCAATGTTGGACGAGGTCCTATGCATCTGCTCAGGCTGTCGGCCAGTAAAAACCTGTACGGAAGCCTTGCTTATGAGTGACCGAGCTGCAGCGTGGTGCCCGCCGAGTCCGGAATGGATTTCGGATAAGAGCTGCCGCCCTTCCTCTTCGGAGATGCATCTTTGGAGCACTCCGGTAGTACTTTTCTTGTAGAGCTCTCCTTCTTGGACTTTGTAGGCCTTAGAGTGTCACACAATACAACGTGCCTCATTTTGGTCCTCAGGGAGCTCTTGCCTATTTAGGTAGGCTAAGAAGGGTTCGGTCCACGGGGCGATGACAGCCATGATTTCGTGGGCCGAAGGTGTTATTTCGGTGGCAGAGCCTCCGATTACGTCAGATGGTTCAGAATTTGGGATTGTGTGCGGAGCCGGACTAATGTTCCTGGACTCCCCTTCCCATACCACGGATGGCTTGAATAGCCTTTCCTAGAATATATTAGGTGGTACGGGGTCGCGTTTAGCGCCAATGCGGGCGAGCACATCCGCCGCTTGATTATTTTCTCTGACCACATGGTGGAATTCGAGCCCCTCGAACCGAGCTGACATCTTGAGGACGGCGTTATGATAAGCCGCCATTTTCAGATCTTTGGCATCGAAGTCTCCATTTATCTGAGATATTGCGAGGTTCGAGTCCCCGCGCACTTCGAGGCGTTGGATGCCCATGGAGACTGCCATCCGAAGACCATGCAACAGAGCCTCATATTCAGCTGCATTGTTGGAGTCTGTGTATAGTATTTGGAGTACATATTGAACCGTGTCTCCGGTGGGGGATGTCAGGACAACACTTGCTCCCAATCCGGCCATCATTTTAGAGCCGTCGAAGTGCATGATCCAATTGGAGTACGCGTCGTACTCTTTAGGGAGTTCGGCTTCTGTTCATTCGGCGACAAAGTCAGCTAGAACTTGCGACTTAATGGCCTGCTGTGGTTTGTATGTTATGTCGAACGGAAGGAGCTCGATAGCCAATTTAGCAATTTGGCCCGTTGCCTCGCGGTTGTTTATTATATCGTTGAGTGGTACTTCAGAGGCCACCATAATCGAACACTCTTGAAAGTAGTGTCGTAGCTTCCGGGATTCCATGAAGACCGCGTACGCTATCTTTTGATAGTGTGGGTACCGAGATTTGCATGGAGTGATGACAGTGGACACGTAATATACCTGCTTTTGGAGCGGGAACTTGTGTCCGTCTGCTTCTCGCTCGACGACGAGCACTGCGCTTACAACTTGGTGTGTTGCGGCTATGTATAATAGCATGGGTTCGCAAGTATTTGGTGCGGTCAGGACTGGATTGGTGGCCAAGAGGGCCTTTATTTCTTCTAGTCCTGTCGTGGCCGCATCCGTCCACTCGAAGTGTTCGGTGCGTCGAAGAAGGCGATAAAGAGGTAGTGCCTTTTCTCCTAATCGGGAGATAAAGCGGCTTAAGGCAGCCACACATCCAGTTAGTTTCTGGATCTTCTTGAGGTCCGTTGGGATAGCCAACTGTGACAGAGCTCGGATTTTTGCCGGATTTTCTTCGATTCCTCTATTGGAGACGATGAAGTAAAGCAATTTCCCGGAGGGTACACCGAAGACACATTTCTCCGGGTTGAGCTTGATGTCGTATGTTCGAAGGTTGTCGAACGTGAGCCTCAGGTCATCAATTAGAGTTTCGATGTGTCTTGTTTTAATGACCACGTCGTCTATGTAAGCCTCTACTGTTTTGCCGATTTGTTTTTCCACACATGTCTGAATCATGCGTTGATAGGTTGCGCCGGCGTTTTTGAGCCCGAAAGGCATGGTATTGAAACAGAAGGGGTCGTATGGCGTAATGAAGGCCGTTGCAGCTTGGTCAGACTCTGCCATCTTGATCTGATGGTATCCGGAGTATGCGTCGAGGAAACACAATGAGTCGTGTCCTGTAGTGGCGTCGATGATTTGATCAATGCGGGGGATGGGGGAGGGATCTTTGGGGCAAGCCTTATTGAGGTCCTTGAAATCGACACATAGGCGCCAGGGTTTGTCCTTCTTTGGTACCATTACCAGGTTTGCCAGCCAATCCGGATGTTTTATATCTTTGATGAATCCGGCCTCTAGTAGCTTGGCTAGCTCTTCTCCCATGGCCTGTTGCTTGGGCTCTGAGAAGCGCCTAAGAGTCTGCTTGACTGGCTTGTATCCTTTCAGAATATTGAGGCTGTGTTCAGCCAGCCTACGTGGGATGCCCGGCATGTCTGAAGGATGCCAGGCGAAAATATCCCAATTCTCCCACAGGAAATTTCGCAGTGCGGCGTCTATTGTGGGGTTCAACTGTGTCCCAATGGAAGATGTCTTTGTAGGGTCCGTTGGGTGGACCTAGAATTTGACTATCTCGTCTGCGGGCTTGAAAGAGGTGGACTTGGGTTGCTTGTCGAGTATCACATCGTCTCTGTCCATTGTGGCTCGCAACATTGTTAGTTCTTCGGCCGCGAGGGCTTCTGATAATGCCTCCAGGGCTAGTGCGGCAGTTTTATTTTCGGCACGGAGTGCGACGTCCGGATCACTAGCTAGAGTGATTATTCCATTGGGCCCAGACATTTTGAGCTTCATGTACCCATAATGGGGTATAGCTTGGAAGCTCGTGAATGCGTCCCGCCATAAAAGGGCGTGGTATCCGCTGCTGAATGGGGCCACTTGGAATGTAATTTCTTCGGACTTGTAATTCTCCGGCGTGCCGAATACCACATCCAGTGTGAGTTTTCCTGCACATCGCGCCTCCCGACTAGGGATGATTCCCCTGAAGGTTGTGCTACTTCGCTCAATGTGGTTCTTGTCAATTTACATCTTGTTGAGGGTTTCCTCGTAGATGAGGTTTAGTCCGCTTCCGCCGTCCATGAGCACTTTAGTGAGTTGTAAGCCGTCCACGATTGGACTAAGCACCAAAGCGGCTGGTGCCCGGACTGTTCGGAATTGAGGTTCGTCACTGGCATTATAAGTTATAGCCATGTCGTTCCATGGGTTTATTGTTGCCACGTGGCAAACTTCGGCGAGACTGCGTTGAGCTCGCTTGCGCCTATTATTTGAGGCGAAAGTCTCGAAGATTGTTAATACCGTATTGTTATTTCCGGCGGGATGTTGTTCTGCTGTATGGTTTATGAGGAGATCCTCGCCACTCTTCGCTACATGCCGAAGTATCCAACATGCTCTAAGGCTATGAGTTGGCGTGGCGTCCAATGTGTTGTGAAGTTTGTAGGGCCCATTGAGCCATTCATCCAATACGATTCCACACCTTGTATCAGGCTTTGGTTTTTTGGTAATTGAATCGGGTGACTTACAAGATTTTGCCCTTTTAGTTCGGACGAGGGGTTGAGTGAGAGCCAGATTGTTCCAAAAGTTTGTTTGGGTTTTCCAAGCACTTTCCATTGTGCAGTATTTCTACACAATGGCCACTAAGTCAGGGAAGTGTACTATGTCACGGAGACTTATAGCGTTGAGGATCCCTTTGTCCGTGCAATTTTTGCAAAAGAGGGAGATTGCGTCTTCCTCGCAACAGTCCTTGACCCTGTTTATCACAAAGAGGAATTTGGCCCAGTAATGATGTACTGTCTCTTGGGGCTCTTGTCTAATATGCGAAAGATTGATTAAATCTGGGTGGGTGGGTGGCTTTGAATTCGAATCCTGACCCAATCCAAGACTCAGGGGCCAAGAAGCTTCCGGGTTTAACAGCTCGGGCTCCGGGATGTTGCCCACTTTCTTCGGCCCGCCACCCGACTCTAAATTCGGGGTTTGGGCCATGTCCTCCGGCGAGCGGGTGTCCGGCTCAGAGAGCTCGGAAACCCGGACATAGTTCATCCTCAAAATAGAGGGAGAATTCGTATGATGCTCTTCCACTACCGCTATCTCATGGGTGACCAGCGGAGAGTAGATCTCCCTTTGGTCGGGTTTAAGCCCGATCCGGTCATAGTCCGTAGCGACGCCCAGGGCGGCGATGCGATCCAAGAGCTCATTAAGGGAGGAGAGCTCCATCGGGTCCATCTGCTCGGCGAATTCCAAATCAATGTGGAGGCTGTTTTTGATGACCTGAGAAGTCATCGCCGGTGCAACAGCCGATCGGGCGGTCATGACGAAGCCGCCCAGCCGGAGAGTTTGGCCTAGGGCCAGGGCTCCACCGGTGGTGATGTTGTCCTTGACAATGAGACGAGCCATCAAGCCTTATAGCGACGACACAGAGGAACTCTCAATGAAAGCACCAATGTCGGTGTCAAAACCGGCGGATCTCGGGTAAGGGGTCCCGAACTATGCGTCTAAGGCTAATGGTAACAGGAGACTGGGAACACGATGTTTTACCCAGGTTCAGGCCCTCTTGATGGAGGTAATACCCTACTTCCTGCTTGATTGATCTTGATGCTATGAGTATTACAAGAGTTGATCTACCACGAGATCGTAGAGGCTAAACCCTAGAAGCTAGCCTATGGTATGCTTGTTGTTGTCCTACGAACTAAACCCTCCGGTTTATATAGACACCGGAGGAGGCTAGGGTTACACAAAGTCGGTTACAGAGAAGGAGATCTATCATACGAATCGCCAAGCTTGCCTTCCACAAAAGGAGAGTCCCATCCGGACACGGGACGACGTCTTCAATCTTGTATCTTCATAGTCCAACAGTCCGGCCAAAGTACATAGTCCGGCTGTCCGGATACCCCCTTATCCAGGAATCCCTCAGCCACCTCTCGCCATGACGCCCACGGCTCTAGCCTTCGGAGCTCGGTCTACTGGGCCTGGATCCGGGCGATGGCCCAGCCCCCGCTACCTCATAGGAGGAGGAGGAATAAGGCATGGTGTGCTACATCCCCTTCCAGGTCTACTTCCTACGAACTTTGTTTGATTTTGTTTATCCAATCTTTTACACAACGGGAGCGACGTGGTAAATCCATCCACCTGGTTGCTAAACTGCATTGTGCTCCACTAATCTGAATTCCCTCCAGAGATCATGGTGAGTGATTTCAGTGTAGCGCCACATATTTTGAGGGCCAAGAATTTTATTTATGTTTGATTATTTGTTGAACATGGTGTATGTACATCAGATACCCTCATTTATCTCCACGTTTTTGTAGGGCATTGGAGTGAAGGACAGTGGATTTCCTATCGCTATGTGGCTATCTTCCTATATGGTTCTTTTGTGCCCTTTAATATTAGTGATGATGATGTTGAGCACTATATTTATATGATCAGAAATCATGATTCGGGATGGCTTTCGGAGATGAGGAAAGACGGTATGTCCAGGCTATTCACGAGCTAGCCTGTTATTGTGTAAATTGCTGGTATGTCCATACCATTCACGAGCTGGCCTGTTATAGTTACTGCTGATATTTGATAAACACCATTGAGGATCAAGAGAATCTCTCTGTTATTTTGTGTTTGTTGTACTGCATTTTTAGCGGTCACAATGCTTTAGCCGAATCCTTATATGGCTTCTGCACTGGGCTTCTTAATTGTTTGCAGAAAACTTTTTAAATTTACCTTAAAACATGTGCAATGTTGTACAAGATGCGATGGGTTATGTGAGTGGCAGTCCATGCACAATTGCATGTTTGAACATGCATGTTTAAAAATATGAGAAGTGTGAGTCAGGCCTCATATTTCAAGAGAGAAAATATCTTGAATGCTTTCTAATTATTTATACATAACAGTCCAAATTATGTAGCTGAACCCGCATAAGTATATAGGCACCAGTCATGCCTAAGATTGCCAGGGACCGACTAGGTGCCCCTGGCCTATAACATAATAGCAACAGAAATATGGCTCTTAGCCCCTAATCCACTTTAGTAATGATGAACATGTATTATCACTACTAGGGAAAACCCTAGCAGTAGCGCGAGTTTTGTGCTCACTAGTAGCGCGGGGTGGCGCGCTACTAATAAGGCGCTACAGCTATTGCTTAGCAGTAATGCGTGCCCGCACGCGCTACTGCTAGGACAAATAGCTGCAGTGTTTGTTCACTCCCACACTACTGCTAATGTAGCTAGTGGCAGCGTGTTTACTCTCCATCGCTACTAGTATTCTTTTTATTTTTTTTATTTTTAGTGTATTTATGCGCCATCGTACAAATATTGGTACAATACCAGTTATGAGGTTTACATCATTATGTCCATAACAGTGTGTCAAATGAAGGTGGATTAGGTTCAAGTGGAGGCAATATGTGGTGCATGTCAAAAGTATACTACTAAACCAAACTTGATCTAGTTTGGACTAGTAGTACTTTCGATGTGCACCACATGTTGCCTCCACTTGAATCTAATCCGCCAGGACAAGCTATTTAATCATCATCATAGTCATAACATCAACAGTAGTTATTTAATCATCATAGTCATAGTGTAGCACATCATCATCTTCAAACTCATTCTAGCTAGCTAATCACCAACAACACTAGCTGCGGTAGCTATCTAATCACCAGCAACACTAGCTAATAAAAATCATCAGAGTCATTGCCACCAATACTAGCTAATCACTCCTGCTGCTCTCTCTCAGGTAAAATAACATAAAACATGTGTAGCAGTCGTTCTTCATCAAGTTGGAGCATGCAGATGAACTTGTCTCCTAATCGTGGGTTGCGCTTCTAATTGCTGTCCCCTGGTACTTCTCTAAGATCGTTCACAATTTTGCTCCAATCTTTCACTATTAAGCATTCCTCGCTATTAGAAATCTTGAATGCACTAAAGTGCATTATAGGATATCTTGGCCGTAAGCTAACAATTCTCATCTGACCTTTAGTCTTGATCCAATGAGGCACAACATTCAGCGGGAGTCCCTGTTGAAGAACATTGTATAGTAACATACTTAGCAATGAAGTTTAGCTTAAAAATAATGTATGCGAAAGATGCACTAAGTACCAATAGTAAAAATCTTACCATCTTTCCTAAATAGATGTGACCGTAGTTCAATATGACCACTATTGGTCGCACGTTTTGAGTACTAAGATTTGCAAGTCCAAAAAAATAACTTGTCTTGATAGTATGAAGATCCTCAAGCCATGAAACGTAATGACTTATCTCCTCGCAGTTTAGTTCAGCCCCGGGACAGTAGTAGGTCCTGTCTACCAAGCGCTGGACAAGTTTGCTTGATTGGAATAAGCTGTCAATAGAAATTAGTTGTCAACTATTTTTGAATAAACAATATCAAAGACATAAATATGGTTGAGAAACTCACATTTTGGTAGAACTGGAGGCGTCTGCACATCGACCCAGATGTCGGTATTACCTTCAATACCATCTTCTGGACGAATATTAAAGGTGATAACCATATCAGGCTCAAATGCATAAGTCTTGCATAGTGCTCGCCATGTTTTGCATCCAAAATAGGTGTAGTCGTCTTCGTTGTATAATTTTGCATGGAAAATATAACCATGCTCGGTCTTCAAATAAACTTTCTTTACCACTATAGTGGTTGTCATAGAACTGAAACCTATCTTATCCAATACAAAAACTCTTCCATGGCAGGGGATACGCTAGTAGAATAGTAAAAAAAATATAAGTTGAAGCAAATGAAGCAGATGTCATGCTTAATTACGAAAGAAGACTTGTCGTTGTGACTTACTGTATCCACTTCGAAGTTCTCGTCCAGCTTGATGTTGAAGCGCCTATCATCATCTAGGAAGATTCCGTCGCACAGGCCGCACTTGTCTTCGCAGTATTTGCAAATACTGAAATCCTTTTCATCGTCAGACATTTCCTATGTTCATAGTTAAAACATTAACTGAAAATCGATCGAAGACAACTACCAGGATACTCAACACACAAATCCGGGGCACTCAATATTTCCTACGTATTCTGGCACAAATCATGCCAAAATTCACGGAAAAATCCGGCATGACCTTTGCTAAAATAGGACATATCGAGCGCCTGAAATTTGCCGGAACGGATATGAATCAACACTCCGGAAAAACATAGGCCACTCGGATGTGTAACCTGCAAACATGACCGGCCACTTGGGAAAGCACATATCCTATTTGACCAACACAAGATATACATTTCAAAATATCTTATAGGACTCAAATTAGCATGCATTCAATAAGCAAAAGTAAATCATCTCATGCGTACGTACATCGTCGAATATTATCACTAATACATCCCGAATAGTATCATACATATAACATCACTAATACAACTAAAACCCTAGCACATGACGGGTATCGGCGCGGGCGGTGGACACCCACAGAGAAGGAACCATCACGGGATCATAGCTCCAGTGAGATCCCTGGAGAACCTGCCAGGTATTGGAGAACATGTGCTCCAACGCAAACAAGTAGCGATGGACGTGCGCGTCCTCCTCACTGACACGGTGACGCACCACCTCCGCGGGGTCCTCGAGCCTCTGGACCGTCATTGGCCCATGCGACCGCCACCAAAGAAGGTTCGGGTCAACAACAGTCTGGCTCCTCACCAACCTGCGCCCCCCGGTAGGTAGCGCATCCCAGTACCACCCCGGCGGAGCCCAGTCCCGGACATGGCCCATCTGGTCAAGCAGGTGTCGTCCTCCGCCGACTCGACGACGAGGATGCGGGATAGGCATCGTCCACGTCGATGCAGGGAAAATTGCTTTAACTAAAAAAATAGCAACAAGTTCTTACTAACTAGTTCTATTAATTCAATTAGTTCTTACTAAAAATAAACTTACTATAAATAAAAATAAACTAGTACCTAATTAGTACCTAGTTCTTACTAACTAATTAGTACCTAGGAACTACTGCCCTAATTGCCATATAAGTATCCATTTTTTAACTAGGGTTCGTACTACCTAATTAAATAGGGTTAATACTAATTGTAATTAACTAACTAGCACTAAAAATAGCCTAGGGTTCATACTAACTAGCACTAAATAGCTAGGGTTCATACTAAGCAGAGAAGAGGGAAGGGGAGAGTGCTTACAGAGGGCGAGGCGGGGTCGGGGGAGACAGCGGCGAGGCGGGTCGAGGGAGACGGCGGCGGAGAGCGAGGGCAGGGCTCCGGCAAGGTCGAGGTCGAGGAGGAGGAGGCACAGGCACGCGACGACATCGAGGGGCAGACTCCGGCGGAGAATGAGGGCAGGGCCTCCGGCGAGGGCGAGGGGAGGGGCTCCGGCGAAGGCGACGAGGGGGAGAAGAGAGAGTGGGGAATTGGGGGAGGAAGCAGAGGAGAGGGAAGGCCGCGCGGGGGGTTAGGTGAAAATAGCTTTAACAGTAGCGTGGGGAGCGAAAATGCGCTGCTGCTAAAATCCGTAGTAGTAGCGCTGTTTTTAGAAGGGCGCTACAACTATACCTAGCACGTCGGGAACGGTGTGGCAATTATAGTAGTAGCGCGTTCTGTTCCTGCCGCGCTACTGCTAAGTGGCTAACAGTACCGCCCTTTAAGCCAACGCGCTACTGCTAAGTAGCAGTAGCGCCTCATTTTAACACGCGCTACTGGTAAGATTTTGTGTATAAGGTTTTCCCTAGTAGTGTATATTCTCACATGATAACATTTATTTAATTGTTACCAGATTATGCAGTAGTCGAAAAGTCATCCCTGACAACTTGGATGAAAGGAGCTCTTGATTATATAGTTCTTAAAAGTTTAGACACTTTTGGATTTCGGATAATTTCAAGTGTTCTTGGTCAAAGTATCGCTCTTGATCTTTACATACGGCAGTTACTGTGACTGAGCAAAGTCAACAAATTGTTTCCATGTGGTTGCACGGTTTCAAGTTCTAAGACACTACTTCAATAGGTCGATGATATGGTTGAGGAATTTACTAAAATCACTCGTATCATGGAGAAGACTGGCAACTGCACAATGAAAAGAAAGAAGCTCTTTCAACTTATGGGCAAGGCTAATTCTAATCTTGCAGATGTTATCATTAGACTTGGCTGACAGGTATGTAAGTGTTGCACTCCCTCCTACATATTATATATCATATACCATATATTTTAGCAGTGTGTGTGTGCTGTCATTTTCTAGAAGGAAGGAATTTCATAATATGTGTTGTGTTCTATTCTGGAACAGAAGTCATGTAACTATCAAAAATTAAGTAGACATGACTTGACATCTTAGCCAGGTACGACTATATAATATCTATAGACTAGTTTGATACTCACATGGTACTGTTGGGGAACGTAGTAATTTCAAAAAAATTCCTACGCACACGCAAGATCATGGTGATGCATAGCAACGAGAGGGGAGAGTATTGTCCACGTACCCTCGTAGACCGAAAGTGAAGCGTTATGACAACGCGGTTGATGTAGTCGTCCGTCTTCACGATCCGACCGATCCAAGTACCGAACGTACAGCACCTCCGAGTTCAGCACACGTTCAGCTCTATGACGATCCCCGGAGTACGATCCAGCAGGGTGTCGGGGATGAGTTCCGTCAGCATGACGGCGTAGTGATGATGATGATGTTCTACCATCGCAGGGCTTCGCCTAAGCACCGCAACGATATGACAGAGGTGGAATATGGTGGAGGGGGGCACCGCACACGGCTAAGAAACGATCACGAAGATCAACTTGTGTGTCCTGGGGTGCCCCCCTGCCCCCGTATATAAAGGGGGGAGGGGGGAGGTGCGGCCGGGCCCCTAAGGGTGCGCCTGGAGGAGTCCTACTCCCACCGGGAGTAGGACTCCCCCCTCTTGCCTTGTTGGAGAAGGAAGGGGAAAGGGAGAAAGAGGAAAGGGGGGCGCCCCCCCCCCCCTCCTTGTCCTATTCGGACTACGGGGGGAGGGGGCGCGCAGCCTGCCCTGGCCGGCCCTCCTCTTCTCCCTTATGGCCCATGTAGGCCCATTAACCCCCGGGGGGGTTCCAGTAACCCCCCGGTACTCCGGAAAAATCCCGATTTCACCCGAAACGATTCCGATATCCAAATATAGGCTTCCAATATATCAATCTTTATGTCTCGACCATTTTGAGACTCCTCGTCATGTCCGTGATCATATTCGGGACTCCGAACAACCTTTGGTACATCAAAAATTATAAACTCATAATAAAGCTGTCATCGTAACGTTAAGCGTGCGGACCCTACGGGTTCGAGAACTATGTAGACATGACCTAGAGCTGTTTCCGATCAATAACCAATAGCGGAACATGGATGCTCATATTGGCTCCCACATATTCTACGAAGATCTTTATCGGTCAGACCGCATAACAACATACGTTGTTCCCTTTGTCATCGGTATGTTACTTGCCCGAGATTTGATCGTCGGTATCCAATACCTAGTTCAATCTCGTTACCGGAAAGTCTCTTTACTCGTTCCGTAGTACATTATCTCACAACTAACTCATTAGTTGTAATTCTTGCAAGGCTTAAGTGATGAGTATTACCGAGTGGGCCCAGAGATACCTCTCCGACAATCGGAGTGACAAATCCTAATCTCGAAATATGCCAACCCAACAAGTACCTTCGGAGACACCTGTAGAGCACCTTTATAATCACCCAGTTACGTTGTGACGTTTGGTAGCACACAAAGTGTTCCTCCGGTAAACAGGAGTTGCATAATCTCATAGTCATAGGAACATGTATAAGTCATGAAGAAACCAATAGCAGGATACTAAACGATCAAGTTCTAAGCTAACGGAATGGGTCAAGTCAATCACATCATTCTCCTAATGATGTGGTCCCATTAATCAAATGACAACACATGTCTATGGTCAGGAAACATAACCATCTTTGATCAACGAGCTAGTCAAGTAGAGGCATACTAGTGACACTCTGTTTGTCTATATCTTCACACAAGTATTATGTTTCCGGTTAATAATTCTAGCATGAATAATAAACACTTATCATGATATAAGGAAATAAATAATAACTTTATTATTGCCTCTAGGGCATATTTGCTTCAGTCTCCCACTTGCACTAGAGTCAATAATCTAGATTACATAGTAATGATTCTAACACCCATGGAGTCTTGGTGTTGATCATGTTTTGCTCATGGAAGAGGCTTAGTCAACGGGTCTGCAACATTCAAATCTGTATGTATCTTGCAAATTTCTATGTCTCCCACCTGGACTAGATCCCGGATGGAATTGAAGCGTCTCTTGATGTGCTTGGTTCTCTTGTGAAATCTGGATTCCTTCGCTAAGGCAATTGCTCCAGTATTGTCACAAAAGATTTTCATTGGACCCAATGCACTAGGTATGACACCTAGATCGGATATCAACTCCTTCATCTAGACTCCTTCATTTGTTGCTTCTGAAGCAGCTATGTACTCCGCTTCACACGTAGATCCCGCCACGACGCTTTGTTTAGAACTGCACCAACTGACAGCTCCACCGTTCAATGTAAACACGTATCTGGTTTGCGATTTAGAATCGTCCGGATCAGTTTCAAAGCTTGCGTCAACGTAACCATTTACGATGAGCTCTTTGTCACCTCCATATATGAGAAACATATCCTTAGTCCTTTTCAGGTATTTCAGGATGTTCTTGACCGCTGTCCAGTGATCCACTCCTGGATTACTTTGGTACCTCCCTGCTAGACTTATAGCAAGGCACACATCAGGTCTGGTACACAGCATTGCATACATGATAGAGCCTATGGCTGAAACATAGGGAACATCTTTCATCTTCTCTCTATCTTCTGCAGTGGTCGGGCTTTGAGTCTTACTCAACTTCACACCTTGTAACATAGGCAAGACCCCTTTCTTTGCTTGATCCATTTTGAACTTCTTCAAAACTTTGTCAAGGTATGTGCTTTGTGAAAGTCCAATTAAGCGTCTTGATCTATCTCTATAGATCTTAATGCCCAATATGTAAGCAGCTTCACTGAGGTCTTTCATTGAAAAACTCTTATTCAAGTATCCATTTATGCTATCCAGAAATTCTATATCATTTCCAATCAGTAATATGTCATCCACATATAATATCAGAAATGCTACAGAGCTCCCACTCACTTTCTTGTAAATACAGACTTCTCCAAAAGTCTGTATAAAACCAAATGCTTTGATCACACTATCAAAGCATTTATTCCAACTCCGAGCGGCTTGCACCAGTCCATAAATGGATCGCTAGAGCTTGCACACTTTGTTAGCTCCCTTTGGATCGACAAAACCTTCTGGTTGCATCATATACAACTCTTCTTCCAGAAACCCGTTCAGGAATGCAGTTTTGACATCCATCTGCCATATTTCATAATCATAAAATGCGGCAATCGCTAACATGATTCGGACATACTTAAGCATCGCTACGGGTGAGAAAGTCTCATCGTAGTCAATCCCTTGAACTTGTCGAAAAGCTTTTGCGACAAGTCGAGCTTTGTAGACAGTAACATTACCGTCAACGTCAGTCTTCTTCTTGAAGATCCATTTATTTTCAATTGCTTGTCTATCATTGGGAAAGTCAACCAAAGTCCACACTTTGTTCTCATACATGGATCCCATCTCAGATTTCATGGCCTCAAGCCATTTTTCGGAATCTGGGCTCACCATCGCTTCTTCATAATTTGTAGGTTCATCATGTCTAGCAACATGACTTCCAGAACAGGATTATCGTACCACTCTGGTGCGGATTTTATTCTGGTTGATCTACGAGGTCCAGTAATAACTTGATCTGAAGTTCCATGATCATCATCATTAACTTCCTCACTAATTGGTGTAGGTGTCGCAAGAACAGATTTCTGTGATGAGCTACTTTCCAATAAGGGAGCAGGTACAGTTACCTCATCAAGTTCTACTTTCCTCCCACTCACTTCTTTCGAGAGAAACTCCTTCTCCAGAAAGTTTCCGAACTTAGCGACAAATGTTTTGCCTTCGGATCTGTGATAGAAGGTGTACCCAACAGTCTCCTTTGGGTATCCTATGAAGACACATTTCTCCGATTTGGGTTTGAGCTTATCAGGTTGAAGCTTTTTCACATAAGCATCGTAGCCCCAAACTTTCAGAAACGACAACTTTGGTTTCTTGCTAAACCATAGTTCATAAGCGTTGTCTCAATGGATTTTGATGGTGCCCTATTTAACGTGAATGCAGCCGTCTCTAAAGCATAACCCCAAAACAATAGCGGTAAATCAGTAAGAGACATCATAGATCGCACCATATCAAGTAAAGTACGATTACGACGTTCAAACACACCATTACGCTGTGGTGTTCCGGGTGGCGTGAGTTGCGAAACTATTCCGCATTGTTTCAAATGTAGACCAAACTCGTAACTCAAATATTCTCCTCCACGATCAGATCGTAGAAACTTTATTTTCTTGTTACGATGATTTTCAACTTCACTCTGAAATTCTTTGAACTTTTCAAATGTTTCAGACTTATGTTTCATTAAGTAGATATATCCATATCTGCTCAAATCATCTGTGAAGGTGAGAAAATAATGATATCCGCCACGAGCCTCAACATTCATTGGACCACATACATCTGTATGTATGATTTCCAACAAATCTGTTGCTCTCTCCATTGTACCGGAGAACGGCATTTTAGTCATCTTGCCCATAAGGCATGGTTCGCAAGTACCAAGTGATTCATAATCAAGTGGTTCCAAAAGCCCATCAGTATGGAGTTTCTTCATGCGCTTTACACCGATATGACCCAAACGGCAGTGCCACAAATAAGTTGCACTATCATTATCAACTCTGCATCTTTTGGTTTCAACATTATGAATATGTGTATCACTACTATCGAGATTCAATAAAAATAGACCACTCTTCAAGGGTGCATGACCATAAAAGATATTACTCATATAAATAGAACAACCATTATTCTCTGATTTAAATGAATAACCGTCTCGCATCAAACAAGATCCAGATATAATGTTCATGCTCAACGCTGGCACCAAATAACAATTATTCAGGTCTAAAACTAATCTCGAAGGTAGATGTAGAGGTAGCGTGCTGACCGCGATCACATCGACTTTGGAACCATTTCCCACACGCATCGTCACCTCGTCCTTAGCCAATCTTCGCTTAATCTGTAGTCCCTGTTTCGAGTTGCAAATATTAGCAACAGAACCAGTATCAAATACCCAGGTGCTACTGCGAGCATTAGTAAGGTACACATCAATAACATGTATATCACATATACCTTTGTTCACCTTGCCATCCTTCTTATCCGCCAAATACTTGGGGCAGTTCCGCTTCCAGTGACCAGTCTGATTGCAGTAGAAGAACTCAGTTTCAGGCTTAGGTCCAGGCTTGGGTTTCTTCTCCTGGGCAGCAACTTGCTTGTTGTTCTTCTTGAAGTTTCCCTTCTTCTTGCCTTTGCCCTTTTTCTTGAAACTAGTGGTCTTGTTAACCATCAACACTTGATGCTCCTTCTTGATTTCTACCTCTGCAGCTTTTAGCATCGCGAAGAGCTCGGGAATATTCTTTTCCATCCCTTGCATATTATAGTTCATAACAAAGCTCTTGTAGCTTGGTGGCAGTGATTGGAGAATTCTATCAATGACGCTATCATCCGAAAGATTAACTCCCAGCTGAATCAAGTGATTATTATACCCAAACATTTTGAGTATATGCTCACTAACAGAACTGTTCTCCTCCATCTTGCAGCTGTAGAACTTATTGGAGACTTCATATCTCTCAATCCGGGCATTAGCTTGAAATATTAACTTCAACTCTTGGAACATCTCATATGCTCCATGACGTTCAAAACGTCGTTGAAGACCCGGTTCTAAGTTGTAAAGCATGGCACACTGAACTATAGAGTAGTCATCAGCTTTGCTCTGCCAAATGTTCACAACATCTGGCGTTGCTCCAGCAGCAGGCCTGGCACCCAGCGGTGCTTCTAGGACGTAATTCTTCTGTGCAGCAATGAGGATAATCCTCAAGTTACGGACCCAGTCCGTATAATTGCTACCATCATCTTTCAACTTTGCTTTCTCAAGGAACGCATTAAAATTCAATGGAACAACAGTACGGGCCATCTATCTACAATCACCATAGACAAGCAAGATACTATCAGGTACTAAGTTCATGATAAATTTAAGTTCAATTAATCATATTACTTAAGAACTCCCACTTAGAAAGACATCTCTCTAATCCTCTAAGTGATTACGTGATCCATATCAACTACACCATGTCCGAGCATCACGTGAGATGGAGTAGTTTCAATGGTGAACATCAATATGTTGATCATATCTATTATATGATTCACGCTCGACCTTTTGGTCTCCGTGTTCTGAGGCCATATCTGTTATATGCTAGGCTCGTCAAGTTTAACCTGAGTATTCCGCGTGCGCAACTGTTTTGCACCCGTTGTATTTGAACGTAGAGCCTATCACACCCGATCATCACGTGGTGTCTCAGCACGAAGAACTTTCGCTCCAATGGTGCATACTCAGGGAGAACACTTCTTGATAATTTTAGTGAGAGATCATCTTAAAATGCTACCGTCAATCAAAGCAAGATAAGATGCATAAAGGATAAACATCACATGCAATCAATATAAGTGATATGATATGGCCATCCTCATCTTGTGCTTGTGATCTCCATCTCCGAAGCACCTCCATGATCACCATCATCACCGGCACGACACCTTGATCTCCATCGTAGTATCATTGTCGTTTACACCGTCTATTGCTTCTACGACTATCGCTACCGGTTAGTGATAAAGTAAAGCAATTACAGGGCGTTTGCATTTCATACAATAAAGCGACAACCATATGGCTCCTGCCAGTTGCCGATAACTTCGGTTACAAAACATGATCATCTCATACAATAAAATATAGCATCACGTCTTGACCATATCACATCACAACATGCCCTGCAAAAACAAGTTAGACGTCCTCTACTTTGTTGTTGCAAGTTTTACGTGGCTGCTATCGGCTTAGCAAGAACCGTTCTTACCTACGCATCAAAACCACAATGATAGTTTGTCAAGTTGGTGTTGTTTTAACCTTCCCAAGGACCGGGCGTAGCCACACTCGGTTCAACTAAAGTTGGAGAAACAGACACCCGCTAGTCACCTATGTGCAAAGCACGACGGTAAAACCAGTATCGCGTAAGCGTACGCGTAATGTCGGTCCGGGCCGCTTCATCCAACAATACCGCTGAACCAAAGTATGACATGCTGGTAAGCAGTATGACTTGTATCGCCCACAACTCACTTGTGTTCTACTCGTGCATATAACATCAACGCATAAAACCTAGGCTCGGATGCCACTGTTGGGGAACGTAGTAATTTCAAAAAAATTCCTACGCACACACAAGATCATGGTGATGCATAGCAATGAGAGGGGAGAGTTGTCCACGTAACCTCGTAGACCGAAAGCGGAAGCATTATGACAACGCGGTTGATGTAGTCGTACGTCTTCACGATCCGACCGATCCAAGTACCGAACGTACAGCACCTCTGAGTTCAGCACACGTTCAGCTCGATGACGATCCCAGGACTCCGATCCAGCAGGGTGTTGGGGATGAGTTTCGTCAGCACGACGGCATGGTGACGATGATGATGTTCTACCAACGCAGGGCTTCGCCTAAGCACCGCAACGATATGACCGAGGTGGAATATGGTGGAGGGGGGCACCGCACACGGCTAAGGAACGATCACGAAGATCAACTTGTGTGTCCTGGGGTGCCCCCCTGTCCCCGTATATAAAGGAGGGAGGGGGAGGTGCGGTCGGACCCCTAGGGGTGCGCCTGGAGGAGTCCTACTCCCACCGGGAGTAGGACTCCCCCCTCTTCACTACTGGAACCAGCTACTTTGCCATCTGCCAGATCTTTGTTGTCCGCTAGCGGACGGCAATGAAGCTCTTTGCCATCAGCTACCGAAAAGCAGACGGCAAAGAAAGAGCTGACGGTAAAGAATGTCTTTGCCATCAGCCATCTCTTTGCCGTTAGCTAGCGGGCGGCAAAGAATCTTTGCCGTCAGCTAGCGGACGGCAAAGAGGGGGGTG
>NC_057798.1:11221148-11222537 GCF_018294505.1 Triticum aestivum
CACCCCCCACCCGCCCACCACCCCGGCGCTAGCGTCGCCCCGGCTCCGGTGCTTGGCCAATTCACCAACTTGACGTCAAAAATGCATTTCTCCACGGCGATCTCCATGAGACAGTCTACTGTGCTCAACCGGCTGGATTTGTGGATCCCTCCCACCCCAACCATGTTTGCCTCCTCCAAAAATCCCTCTACGGCCTCAAGCAAGCTCCTCGCACATGGTTTCTTCGGTTCAAGTCCTTCATCCTCTCCTTGGGCTTCGTCTCCTCTCGGTGTGACACTTCCCTCTTCATTTTGCACCGCGGCTCTTCCACGGCTTACTTACTCCTCTACGTAGATGACATTATTCTCACCGCCAACAACTCCTCCACCCTGGCCTCTGTCATCACCTCTCTCAAGGCTGAATTTGCCATGTCGGATCTCGGTGACATACATCATTTTCTTGGTGTCAACGTGACTCGCAACTCCTCTGGTCTCTTTCTCTCCGAACAGCAGTACCTCCTGGAGATTTTAGATCGGGCCAACATGCTCGATTGCAACCCGATCTCGACTCCCATTGACACCAAGGCCAAACCCTCTGCCTTCGATGGAGACCCTCTCGACAATCCAACACACTACAGAAGCCTCACCGGCGCCCTACAGTATCTAACCCTAACTCGGCCGGATATTTCCTACGCCGTTCAACAGGCGTGTCTCTTCCTGCACGCGCCCCGCACCTCGCATCTCACTCTTGTCAAACGCGTACTCCGGTATCTCCAAGGCACCTCCCACTATGGCATGCAGTTCTACCGCTCTCCTTCTCAGGACCTCTAGGCCTATTCCGATGCTGATTGGGCCGGATGCCCTGACACACGCAAATCCACGTCGGGTTTCTGCGTGTTCCTTGGGCCCAATCTCGTGTCCTGGTCTTCCAAGCGCCAGCCCACTGTGTCTCGATCCAGTGCTAAGGCAGAATATCGAGCCGTCGCCAACTGCATCGCCGAGACCACATGGCTGCGCCAACTCCTTCACAAGCTGCATCGACCGCCGCCGCGCGCCACCATCATCTACTGAGACAACATCAGCGCCACATACCTCTCCACCAACCCCGTGCAACACCAACGGACCAAACATGTCGAGATTGATCTTCACTTCGTCCGCGATCGTGTTGCGTTGGGCGAGGCTCGTGTTCTTCACGTTCCATCCGACTCGCAGTTTGCTAATGTCTTCACCAAAGGGCTGCCGTCCGTCGTCTTCACCGACTTTCGTACCAGTCTGAACGTCCGGCCAGGCGGAGTTCCGACTGCCGCGGGGGGGGGGGGTGTTAACCGATTGTACCGTTGTAATCTGTTGTAGCTAATCCCAGTCTTTAGGATCTCAACCTCCCACTCCGCGCGCAAGGCCTGCGTGCCTA
>NC_057798.1:11223018-11237549 GCF_018294505.1 Triticum aestivum
AAAGGGCTGCCGTCCGTCGTCTTCACCGACTTTCGTACCAGTCTGAACGTCCGGCCAGGCGGAGTTCCGACTGCCGCGGGGGGGGGGGGGTGTTAACCGATTGTACCGTTGTAATCTGTTGTAGCTAATCCCAGTCTTTAGGATCTCAACCTCCCACTCCGCGCGCAAGGCCTGCGTGCCTATGACTGCGGGAGAGTGGAGGGAGCCGGCTATATAAGCGCCAGAGCCTACTAAAGAAGAAGATGAGGATGAAGATGAAGATGATGATGATGATGATGACGACGACGAAGCTGGACATGGTTCAGGCGCATCATCGACTCGTCCAACCCAAGGTGATGGACATGATGACCAAGCTGCTGAGATTAGCCCGGTATGAGAGATCGACGGCACTTGATTTCATTGTACTCCCTCCGTCCGGAAAATACTTGTCATCAAAATGGATGAAAATGGATGTATCTATAACTAAATACATCTAAATACATCTATTTCAATGACAAGTATTTCCGAACGGAGGAAGTATCGTATATTTCCTTGATTTCTTCTTTACAGTAGGAAATTGGTGTGCTTTAATCATTTCATTTGTGATTTCTCTTTTAAGTGTGCGCCTTTTTTTTGAGACAGTGTGCTGCACAATATTGTAATGTGCTTTAGTGATGGTACCAGTCATCATTAAATGAACTTCCAATTCCTTGATTTCTTTACGTCATATATATCCCTGATTTCTTGTTCACAGTAGGAAAGTGGGTGTTCTAAAAGGAAATTCCTTATTTGACACTGTCTTAAATCTAGTTCCTTATTTAACACTGGAACAGTTTTTCTTTCCTATTTGACACCAGTCCTAAATTTTATTCCCTATACGACACCTTTCGTTCATTTTGAGCGTAAATGACACCTGAAAAGACCATTTTGCCCCTCATGTGATATGTGTGTGTGCGCGCGTGTGTGCTATTGCGTGCGTGGGTGCCCGCACACATGTGTGCTGCTGCGTGTGTGTGCTGCTGTGTGTGTATTTGCTACTGCATGTGTACTGCCCCACACACACACATACCACATGAGGGGTAAAAGAGTTTTTCAGGTGTCATTTAGGCTAAAATGGACGGAAATGTCATATAGAGAATAAAATTTAGAACTTGTGTCAAATAAGGAAGAAAAACTTTCCTAGTGTCAAATAAGGACGCAGATTTTGAGGTAGTGTCAAATAAGGAATTTTCTCATGTTCTAATCATTTGCCACGTCTCTAATTGGTGTGCCTCCTACAGTGAAGCTCTGGGAAGGATAGTCAAGTCGTACTCCCTATCTCTAGCTCGTCTCTGTCTGTACCAGCATGCAAATCATCATCCTATATATAAAGAATATTTTTTGAATCAGAGAGGTTTCCAACTTTTATAGGGATAGACGAGAGGCAAAATCCAAATCCAAATCCCTTCGACACTCAGTCCTGGGAAGAAGAAGCCTTCAGGCCGCGAAAACAACACCGACATCAGAATATGCCCCGCCATTACTAAACTTTGGTCTCTTGTTCTTCACATATCCCCAGGAGCGAGCATCAAAATCCCTTCATCAAAAGCAAGCATGATGATGGTAGAGACCCATTCCGATCTCAGATTTTTCATCAAAAGAGACCACCTGTCGGGTTGAAATGACAAAAAGGACCACCTCTGACTCAAAGTGACAAAAAAGACCCCCTCGCCGTGGCGGCAGGCGCGCCGGGCGACACGTGGCGCCTGCCGCCACGAGGTGAGGCGGCCGATCCCGCTGCCAGCCTGCCAGTCGCTGCCACAGGATTCTGGGCCGGGACCAAAACGGAAACGGGAATGGTGGGCCATGCCGCCAGCATATGAGGCGGCCTGCACTGTAGCTCGACAGCGATGTGTTTCCGCCGCTGCAAAGGATGGGCCATGCCGCCACGGCTTGTGGCGGCCGCACTGCGCGCTCGCTGACAAGGACGCGCTGGCCAGCCTACGTCCCTCCTCTTTCCGGCGCCTCCTCTTTCTTCTCAGTTTTTTATCGAGAAAAGTTTGGGCGGCACCTGCGTCGTACGCTTATGATTGTTTGGTCGTGATAACATGATGTACGTACTAAAGTAAAATGAACTTGCTTGTTACACGGCCCCACACATGCATCAAATCGCATGCATAAACACCAATTAACTACATATGAGGCTGTTGGCGAGAGCGCAGTGCGGCCGCCACAAGCCGTGGCGGCATGGCCCACCCTTTGCAGCTACAGTGCAGGCCGTCTCATATGCTGGCGGCGTGGCCCACCATTCATGTTTCCGTTTCGATCCCGGCCTGGCCCGGAATCCTGTGGCAGCGACCCGGCCGCCTCACCCCACATGTTGCCTGGCGCGCCTGCCGCCACGATGAAGGGGTCTCTTTTGTCACTTTGATCCAGAGATGGTCTTTTTTGTCAAATCGATTCGGCAGGTGACGAAAAATCTCCGATCTCAACTCTTTCAGTTGATTCGTCCCTTTCTTGCTGGATTACACTCTCCCTTTTCTCCACCCCAATTACAGGTAATGGGAGTTCATGTTTCCACACTCCCATCACCATCAGTTCAACTTCAATACCATCATCGACAACGCGGTTACTCCCCAACAAGAAGCAAAAAAAAATGCCATAAAAGATAATATAAGCTGCGCAATTTAGTGTAAGCTGAAAGAATACAGCAAAGTTTCAACCCATCATATATATAAATAGGAGTACAAGGAACCATGCAAGGAACAAAATACAATCCATCTGCAGAGGCGCAAGATACATATATGTACAACTGCTTGCTACAGCCAAAGCAAAGTAAGGAATGCCTCAGCAAGAAGATTAATTTATTTCACCACCGAGTCAAGTTCTACTGTAGTTATTATCATCCAGATCAGCCTCTCTCTACAAACATCACACCACAGAAAGAAAAAACAGAGTATGATGGGAAAACGCACGCCCAAAACCTCAAAAATCAACAACAGGCCCGCACAAAGTATAGATACGTAAAAATTGAAGATTGTAGTTTCCTACTCCCTCCGTCCCATAATGTAAGACGTTTTTTGACTCTAGTATAGTGCCAAAAAACGTCTTACATTATGGGACGGAGAGAGTAGTTATTAGCACCTAAAAGACTTGTAAACATTCATCAGCCCTTGTTCTAGGTATATATTCATTGACACTGAAGTGTGAATACAACTGAAGAATAATACAGGACAATCTTGAAGATAATTGGTACGTTACATTCGGATGCACAAAAAGTTTGAGCAGCTATTTGAGAGAATATTTGGAAGCCATTTATCCGAGATGTAATCGGATAGCTTTATTTGCTAAAAATAAAGAACGATATTGTTGTATGGCCGCAATAAAGTTCTGCATGATTCGAAAATAGGAAGCTTGGAAGTTTAAACTGCACAAAGGACATATATCTAACAGAGGACCCTTCCAAATTTATTTTCTTAAATATTACCAACACAGTAGCAGCATGCCAGAGTGACAGAATATCATATTAAAGTTAATACCATTGAATTGGTAAATTTAATTTTCAGCATACTACTCCCTCTATAAAGAAATATAAGACTTTTTAGATCACTAGAGTAGTGATCTAAAAAGTCTAGTGATCTAAAAGGTCTTATATTTCTTTACAGAGGGAGTATAAGATATGCACATTATCATTGCTTAATCTCAATCATGCAAAGAAAACTAAGGCATGCATCATACTGATATACAATGCAGAATTAATGAACCTAAAGTTATGCAAGTGTTTTCCCCTTTGATGCTTTCTAAAACCAGGGGCAAAACCACATTCCAATGATAGGGGAGTTGTCAAATTCATACCCTTGGAGAGCAAAAGATGGGTTCGAGTTCAACCATCCAGATTACCATGGTGCTACAAGAGAAACTTTCGAGTCACGCAGCAAGTAAATAGAGCGTGTACTTGACATAATCTTTTCCCGATACAGATGTCGATGTCTAATGTCTAATGTCTTGCAGATATGCACTATCCTTGAGACAACCTGTGTAGGGAATGAAAAGAGTAACCTGTGTGTCATAAAATAATACAAAGGTCAATGATGGATCAAAGGAACACAGGGGGCAAAGCTTTCACATGAGAGCAATTACTACCTCACTCTTTAATTTGGTTAAACAGCAGAAACTATGTTTGAATCTGTATAATAAAATACCATAACCAAAGTCTCCGTGAATAAGTCAGTTACCTATCAACAGAAAGTGAAAATGAAATATGTATGGTACAGTTGGAAGATAATGAGAAAAAGGATATATGCTAAACATCTCAGGACCAAACTTGCAAGCTTTTCAACTTGAAAGCAAACAAATCAGTTGCAATGCCAACTGAAGTACTCCTGATTCTCTATTTAGTTTAGGCTGCCGATCACACCAGATGAAACCGATGCTGATACACCGAAACAAATAATCTGGGCATTTGTGCAGAGGCCAGGGGGGATCCTCTCCTCCCTTATTCTAAAAAAAAAACTGAGGTGATGATGGTTTTCAATAGTGAATACTCCCTCCGTCGGGAGATACTTGTCGGAGAAAAGGATGTATCTAGATGTATTTTAGTACTAGATACATCAGGTTTTATCCCTTTATGCGACAAGTAATTCTGGATGGAGGGAGTATATAATTACTAAAGGTCGTAGCAGAACTACTGTTTTTGTTTCCATCCAGAATGAGCAGAAGTACATGTTCTTCTATGCATCCATTACGAAACTTGCAAAAGATTATGCAGCCTTGATGAATAATCACAACTCAAAAACATGGTTTAAATTCCAGCCTCACAAAACATATACGTACAAATATGAAATTCACACCCTGTTGTAGAAGCAAACTGAAAAAGGGGTAAAGTAAACGGCTACAGTACAAAGAAGGTACCAACTCAGATGCAACGGTAGCTCCCGCTGGAGAAGGTGTGGCCAACTTCATTAAATTGGGCAGTGCTATTGATGGCTGGGCAGAGTTTGATGCCCGACAAAGTGAATGGCCCTTGGTAAGCAAACTTCACCATTCCAACAACCTCAAGTTCACCATCTTTGGAGTCTTGATCTACAGGCATCCGTGCTCTCAACCGGCCAGCAGGACCTTTCAGAGGAATGTCTGAGATGTGCCACCTGAGCTCCCTCTCTGCCCGGTTCAACACAGCCTTGGGCGAAACATTAAGCAGAGTCGGATCCACAGGAAGCTTAACAATGAATGTAACATTGCTCAGTGGCTGCGGCAACATTGGGTTCGACGCATAGTGTATCATCAGCGAGAGCAATGTACCACTGTGGCGCTTTACAAGGCGCAACCTCAGGGGGAGAGGTGAGTGCTTTGGCAGGAAGCTGTACTTCATGATGGGGATAGGCTCCTCCTTCGATGGTGTCTTCACATGGAAGAGGCCGTTCTCGAGGCTGCTCAACACGGTACTCTGCAAGGCGGCCCTCTTCATTCCAGAAGTACCCTCAAGCCGGAATGAGAACTCTGTCTCCCTCCCTGCTGCCTTCTTTGGTGGTAAGGTCCGCAAAATGATTGTACCCTTCAGACCAACCCGTGCAAGAACAGACTCCTTGAATTCAGCATTGATCTCCTCCACGATGCACAACTCAGGCACGGTCATATCTTTGCTCGGGGTTACCAAGCTGTCGAGTGGCGAACCAGAAGAAACTGCATTCGGTGCCTGCCCACCACTCATGGCTAGAATCTCAAGACCAGTAAGGGTCTTGTCCTTGTGATCCTTCTTGGTTGTGGTAACAAACTCAGAAGCATCTAGCCCACCACCAAATGGCGCATTGAAGCCTTCGAATGCCTCAGCCAGTGAAGCTTCCTCGTTACCAAACTCAATTCCACCATAGTCGCCCTCAAATCCTTCGACACCAATGAATGTTGGTTTAGTGGCCTCAGCTGGCGGCAGAGTGGTGACCTCCAACCCAGCAAGCGCAGCAGCAGGATCAGCAACCACAAGGGCGGTCTCCTTGTTCTTCTTGAACGCACCGACCAAGGCCTCCTCTGGCTTGCTAACGACCATGTCGCTGGCCGCAAAGGGGTCCTTCTCAATGGGGGGCGCCTCCTCAGGCGGCGGCTCATCCCCAGTTGCCGCAGCAACCGCAGGCGCGAGGCTGGAAGCGGAGAACTCGTCGCCGGCAGAGAGGGTCTCCAGGGGGAGCTCGAAGGAGGCGGCGGCAAAGCCGTCGCGGGCGGCGTGGCGGTCCTGCGCGAGGTGCTCGACGACGGGCCAGGAGTCGGCGCCGCGGGCGCGGGCCTCGGCGTCGGGGGAGGAGTTGACCATGCGGGCGAGGTTGTCGCCATGGATGGTGGCGAGGATCTGGGAGAGGCGGACGGAGCCGACGCCGTGGAGGACGAGGTCGAGCGCGAGGTAGACCTCGGGGTACTTGCGGTGGACCTTGTCGGGGGTGGCGTCGACGCCGCGGCAGGCGGCGACGAGGACGGAGACGGCCTGGTTGACGGCGTCGGCGACGGCGAAGGCGTGCACGGCGGGGGCGGCGTGGTCGGAGGCGGTGGTGACGCCGAGCACGTAGATGGAGTTGACAAGGCGGTAGACGACGCGGTACTGCGACTCGACCCCCACCACCAGCTGCCCCGACCCCGTGGCCAGCGGGTCGTCGCCGATGGCGTCGAGGGAGGCGTGCTGCTGCTTGCCGCGGGCGAGGCTGAGGCGCGCGAGGCGGAAGGCGGAGACGGCGGCGAGGGCGCGCGAGACCGGGAACCAGGAGCGCGTCTGGAGGAGGATGTCCGGGCCGTTCACCGGCTGCAGGGAGATCGCGAGGCACGCCATCGCCGGCGGCGGATCTGGGGCGGCGGTTGGGTAGGGTTCGGATCTGGGATGTGGGCTGGCTGTGTGAGATGAGATGAGATCCGGGAGTGGGTGCGGGGAGGGAGTAAAGGAAGGAAGGAGACGGGTGCACGGCGCGATGGGTGGACTCAGTGCACGGGCCGATGGGTGGACTCAATATAACTCGGTACAAATCACAGCTTCAGCAGAATCCTCCTATACATGTTCACCAGTAAAGCAATTAGCTTTGATGGCCTTACTATTTGTACAAAGCTCCAAGAATCCTCCTATACATGTATTTATAGAGGTCTAATAACGCTAAACAACGAATCCTCCTACACATGTTTACCAGTCAAGCAATTTGCTTTGATGCTCCAAGAACAATATTCAGTAGAATAACAGTAGAGAGAGGCATAGCAAATCTGGACAGATAGGAGAGAAACTGCACAGTGAGGAAGCAAAGCAAAGCTGGAAATGAACCTGGGAGCCCCATCCGATCACGGCGGAGGGCTTGACGCCCTTGACGCCTCCGGGAGCAGTGGGAAAAGGTTCCGCCCGCCCGCCACCATATACTGCAGAGGCACACACAAAACAAAAGACATCAGAAACCAATTCCGGGAGAGGAAGAAGGAATGGGAACGGGAGTGCAGGTGCGAACCTGATCTTGGCCGGCGAAGGAGACCTTCTTGTTGAAGATGGCAATGTCGAAGTCGAGTGTGCAGGCCTCCGCCGTGTAGCCGCCACCGTCAGCATACAAAATAATCTCCACCACCGGCCATAGTCTCCTCGGGATTCTAGCATCGATGTTGCATTTTTCCAAGCAATTTATGACCTCGAAAAAAATAAAAAACATGTTGTAAACATTATATACAACGAAAAATAAGATTCTAGCAAGGTGTTATGCATTTCAGTACTGATTAACAAAGTCTCTTTTTTCATAACTATCTTAGCTAAGAAAAATGTTGAGTATGTCTTAGGCTCTTTGCAAATTCTGAGCATATTAGTCTCACAGTGCATCTGTTGTTCTTTGAATCTTGAAGCGAAACACAATGCTAGTAAATAAAAACACTAAAAACATAAAGAGGTGGCATTGTATATTTTCTATGTCTGGAGATCAAAACATCAACCTTTATTGAAAGCCCGGGAATTTTTTTTCCAGTGAACAACATAAATATTACTATTCCTTTTCCCCGAGAGAAGTACCTGAAGGAAATATGCCCTAGAGGCAATAATAAAGTTATTATTTATTTCCTTATATCATGATAAATGTTTATTATTCATGCTAGAATTGTATTAACCGGAAACATAATACTTGTGTGAATATATAGACAAACAGAGTGTCACTAGTATGCCTCTACTTGACTAGCTCGTTGATCAAAGATGGTTATGTTTCCTGACCATAGACATGTGTTGTCATTTGATTAACGAGATCACATCATTAGGAGAATGATGTGATTGACTTGACCCATTCCATTAGCTTAGCACTTGATCGTTTAGTATTCTGCTATTGCTTTCTTCATGACTTATACATGTTCCTATGACTATGAGATTATGCAACTCCCGTTTACCGGAGGAACACTTTGTGTGCTACCGAACGTCACAATGTAACTGGGTGATTATAAAGATTCTCTACAGGTGTCTCCGAAGGTACTTGTTGGGTTGGCGTATTTCGAGATTAGGATTTGTCACTCCGATTGTCGGAGAGGTATCTCTGGGCCCACTCGGTAATACACATCACTTAAGCCTTGCAAGCATTACAACTAATGAGTTAGTTGTGAGATACTGTATTACAGAACGAGTAAAGAGACTTGCCGATAACGAGATTGAACTAGGTATTGGATACGGACGATCAAATCTCGGGCAAGTAACATACCGATGACAAAGGGAACAACATATGTTGTTATGCGGTCTGACCGATAAAGATCTTCGCAGAATATGTGGGAGCCAATATGAGCATCCAGGTTCCGCTATTGTTTATTGACTGGAAACAGTTCTAGGTCATGTCTACATGGTTCTCGAACCCGTAGGGTCCGCACGCTTAACGTTATGATGACAGTTTTATTATGAGTTTATAATTTTTGATGTACCGAAGGTTGTTCGGAGTCTCGGATATGATCACGGACATGACGAGGAGTCTCAAAATGGTTGAGACATAAAGATTGATATATTGGAAGCCTATATTTGGATATCGGAATCGTTCCGGGTGAAATCGGGATTTTTCCGGAGTACCGGGGGGTTACCGGAACCCCCCGGGGGTTAATGGGCCTACATGGGCCATAAGGGAGAAGAGGAGGGCCGGCCAGGGCAGGCCGTGCGCCCCCTTCCCCCTAGTCCGAATAGGACAAGGAGGGGGGCGCCCCCTTTCCTCTTTCTCCCTTCCCCCTCCCTTCTCCAACAAGGCAAGAGGGGGGAGTCCTACTCCCGGTGGGAGTAGGACTCCTCCAGGCGCACCCCTAGGGGTCCGACCGCACCTCCCCCCTCCCTCCTTTATATACGGGGACAGGGGGGCACCCCAGGACACACAAGTTGATCTTCGTGATCGTTCCTTAGCCGTGTGCGGTGCCCCCCTCCACCATATTCCACCTCGGTCATATCGTTGCGGTGCTTAGGCGAAGCCCTGCATTGGTAGAACATCATCATCGTCACCACGCCGTCGTGCTGACGGAACTCATCCCCGACACCCTGCTGGATCGGAGTCCGGGGATCGTCATCGAGCTGAACATGTGCTGAACTCGGAGGTGCTGTACGTTCGGTACTTGGATCGGTCGGATCGTGAAGACGTACGACTACATCAACCGCGTTGTCATAACGCTTCCGCTTTCGGTCTATGAGGGTACGTGGACAATACTCTCCCCTCTCATTGCTATGCATCACCATGATCTTGCGTGTGCCTAGGATTTTTTTTGAAATTACTACGTTCCCCAACAGTGGCATCCGAGCCTAGGTTTTATGCGTTGATGTTATATGCACGAGTAGAACACAAGTGAGTTGTGGGCGATACAAGTCATACTGCTTACCAGCATGTCATACTTTGGTTCAGCGGTATTGTTGGATGAAGCGGTCCGGACCGACATTACGCACACGCTTACGCGAGACTGGTTTTACCGCCGTGCTTTGCACACAGGTGACTAACGGGTGTCTGTTTCTCCAACTTTAGTTGAACCGAGTGTGGCTACGCCCGGTCCTTGCGAAGGTTAAAACAGCACCAACTTGACAAACTATCGTTGTGGTTTTGATGCGTAGGTAAGAACGGTTCTTGCTAAGCCCGTAGCAGCCACGTAAAACTTGCAACAACAAAGTAGAAGACGTCTAACTTGTTTTTGCAGGGCGTGTTGTTATGTGATATGGTCAAGACGTGATGCTATATTTTATTGTATGAGATGATCATGTTTTGTAACCGAAGTTATTGGCAACTGGTAGGAGCCATATGGTTGTCGCTTTATTGTATGAAATGCAAACGCCCTGTAATTGCTTTACTTTATCACTAAGCGGTAGCGATAGTCGTAGAAGCAATAGACAGTGTAAACGACAATGATGCTACGATGGAGATCAAGGTGTCGCGCCGGTGAGAATGGTGATCATGGAGGTGCTTCGAAGATGGAGATCACAAGCACAAGATGATGATGGCCATATCATATCACTTTGCCGTCTGCCACGGCGGACAGCAAAGGCATGAATGGCGGATGGCAAAGGTCTTTGCCGTCCGCCGCGGACGGCAGGCAAACATGGACGGCAAAGTAAGATCCGACAAACAGCTACTTTGACGTCCGCTTTATGCGGCTGACGGCAAAGGGTCCTTTGCCATCCGCAGCGGACGACAAAGAAAGCAGACGGCAAAATTTTCTCTGTTAGTCCGTTAGGTGGCTAACGGCAGCCCTTTCCCGTCCACCGCATGGTGTCAGCATGATGTCACCACTCTTTTGTCGTCTGCCAGTGTAGGCAAACTGGCCAAATGGGCCAGCTCCCAGGACGCACAGTTGGCTGCCACATGTCCTGTTTGCCGTCCACGGCGGACGGCAAAGAGGCCGTTGCCGTCGGTGGCAGACGACAAAGAGCCTGTATATTGGCTTTTTTTGTTTTTTCTGAATCCAACAATTTTCACAGCAAATATATATGACATATATAGATATATTTCACAAGGCTATTTAATAGCAAACATATCACATATATATCTAACACATAATTAAGTTTCATCCATTCATACATAAGCAAGTTCCATCCATACACATTGTTCCATCCATATACATATTACAATGCAAAGTTTGATCAATATAGCAAGTTCCATTATAGCAAGCTAGATACAATGCAAAGTTTCATCAAAGAAAAAACAAGCACTCCATCATAGCAAGCTAGCTTTCATGAAGTGAATGAAATCTGCAAAATGGCAAATAAGAAAGTTAGAAATAGGTGACTAGAAGAAGAAGACTAGAACAAGAAGTATATGTCATTTATGAGCTAACTTAGGTGAAATGGATCATATATGAGCTAACTAAGTTGAAATGGGTCGTTTATGAGCTAACTAAGGTGAAATGGATCATCTATGAGCTAACTTAGTTCAAATGGGTCGTTTATGAGCTAACTAAGGTGAAATGGATTGTTTTTGAGCTAACTAAGTTGAAATGGATTGTATTTGAGCTAACTTAGGTGAAATGGATCATTTATGAGCTAACTTAGTTGAAATGGGTCGTTTATGAACTAAGTAAGGTGAAATGGATCGTTTTTTAGCTAATTAAGGTGAAATGGATCGTTTTTGAGCTAACTAAGGTGAAATGGATCATTTAAGAGCTAATTTAGGTGAAATGGATCATTTATGAGCTAATCTAGGTAAAATGTGTCATTTTGGAGCTAGCCTAGGTAAGTTGGGTCATTTTGGAGCTGACCTAGGTGAAATGGATCGTTTATGAGCTAATCTAGGTAAAATGGGTCATTTTAGAGCCAACTTGGGTAAAATGCATCATTTTGGAGCTAACCTAGGTAAGATGGATGGTTTTGGAGGTTAGTAAGCTTATTAAGTCATTTTGGAGGAAAAGAAGCTAACTCTAAGTCATTATGGTAAGCATATTGGAGGAAATAAAGCTAAGTCTAGGTTTTTATGCATTTGTTAAGCAAAACACTAGAGACACTTACTGTGATCATGGAGGTGTTGTAGCGGGGTGGCTCATGCCGGTAGCTGGAGAAGGATCGTGCGATGCTTGTCTGGAGTTACGCTGCACCAAAGATCATTTCCAATGTCTCGTTAGCATGATGACACTCAAATGTTAAGACTAGCAAGTAATGTCCATTCAAATTAAAATGACCGTGGTCCCAGGAGCAATCACTGGCATCGGCGGAGCGGTCTGAACGGACTTCTCGCACACAGACTGCACATTTGGTTTTGACGACTCAATCATACTAGTTAGTAATGAGACAAACACTACATGAATGTTTTGGCTAATGTGTAGAAAAAACTTACCACAAGGAGCTCGTACATGGCCCTTGCCTGCATGTCATTCCGTGCCCTCTCCTCCTCCAACATCTTTGTCGTCCTCTCCTCCAACTCCCGCTGCCTCTCCACCGCCTCCGCCAGAAGTTTCTTCGTTCTATCTCTCTCACTTTGTATAGCAGCCTGCAACACCACTCCTCGTTACCATTTGTAATCATTGATGGAAGCGCGCACAATGTAATGGAGAAAGATAGCTGAGTATGTATAACTAACCTTGAAGGCGAGTTGGACTGGCCGTTCACGAGGCCTTATCTCAGGAGCGGAGCTCGACTGGCGCGCCTTGATCTCCGGGACAGTGCTAGGACAACGGATAAGTCCATCTCCCATGGCTATGGAGCCATGGGACCTCCCGCCACCAGATATCATCAGCAGCTCGGTATCAATGGGACCCTGGCTCGGGTTAAAGTCCTCCCCTTTCCTCGCCTTCCCCTCATCTCTATATTTCACGAGCTTGTCATGGGAGGAGATGTTGGTGAAGTTTTTTGGATCATCGAGGTCAGACGCAGAGAATGCCTTGACTTTCTTGTAAGAGCCAGTGTGGGCCATGGCATACAGGTCGTACACCTCTGGCACCTTATCCGCCTTATTGTAGCGTGTCTGAAAGAGAGAAACAAAGAAAATTAGTAATTAAAGGACTGAAAGCTAGCATGACGAACGAATCGCATGGTTCATGAAGCAAACCACATACCCAGTTCCGCCCGTACTGATATAAGTTGGAGCTGCCTTGATGGTGTGGCACACCTTCCATTTGGGCACGTTTGTCCTTGGCCTCGTTGTGGAGGGCTTGCCATTCTTTTGAGCACCACTCATTGACCAACACCTCCCAACAATCCATCCGATCCTAACACCATCTCGGAGGGGCCTAAGTTAGGAAATAGAAACTTGAGCGGCTACAACTATGAATTACTAAATGAAGGAAGTAAATTACAAGGCCTTAAGAATTACCTTGATGTACTCATCCTTACTCAAGAACTTCTCGCGGCACACCGGCTTGGTCTTCTTGATACCACGCGCGGCGTAGTAGTCTCGAACGGCCTGCACCCGAGCCTCGTGTCGTAAGTTCTATAGTAGGCGCTTGCAGACTTTATCGATAACATTTTCCGCCTCCTCCTCGTATCCCTCCTCACACCTATAGAATGTCTGGAATCAAATGAGACAATATTGATTAGTACAATTAATAACTAGCTAGTTGACGATTTTTAATTGTGTAAAGGAGAAATTACCCAGAACTTTCTAATCACCACGTCTGCCCTCGTCTTGCACAAGACACCGTCAATAATCTCACCCGGCGGGGCCGAGGCAGCCAATTAGTGCTCCCAACTCAATCCAAGCTCTGGAAGCCGACCCTCACCAGGCAACGTAACAAACCCCGGGAAGTTTTGCCGACAAAGAACTCCAAGGACGGAGTTGGGCCGACGGACACTATGATGGTGGTCCCAACCCCTGCAGCATGACAAGGTCAACGTGTGAATGCATGACTAATATTTGAAGAAACGTGAATGCAGAAGGGTACAAAAAGATTAAATGCACTTACCTCTCCCCATCAGGGAAAATCAACCACCTCTGCTCACGGGTCGCCGGCACGTCCGGGAGCCGTGTAGCACCACGGTGGTAGACGGTGCCCCCTTCCTCGTCAATATCAGTCGGCTCCCCACCATCATCAGCATGGCCACTCGGCCCCTCATGCTCATCCGGCCAGGTACCCCATCCAGACGTGTGTTCCTCCGGGGTCTCGTGGGCCGAACTCTCGTGGCCCGAAGGCCCGTGGACCGGAGTCCGTGTAGCCTCCTCCTCGGACGAGTCCACCCTAGCAGTCACGTGCTCGGGTGAAACAGCTGGGGGTGGCAGCGAGGAAGGTGCCCTCGCAGTCACCCTACCTCCTCTCCCGCGACCACGTGCTCCAGCTGCTCTCTTCTTCTTACCTCGTCCCCTGCTCGGCACCGCGGTCGATGAAGAAGGGCCCGGCGGTGTCGCCATACTGTCCAGCAACGCTCGGCGGAGAGGTGCGTGGGGAATGGAAGACCTCGTCGCACGCGCCGACGAAGAAGGGTCCTCGGAGCGCTCCCGACCAGCGCCCACCATCTTTCAACACCTGCCATGACAAAGAGTAAACGAAATTAGTACAACGGCAAAAAAATATCGAAATGAATAATAATATGTATATCACTTAAGTGTATCATCATCAAGTACAATAATAATCTCGATCAGTATCATCAATAAATGCATAATCATCATCATCACTATAATCAATGACGGGCTCACGGGGTCAAGGGGTCGGGGTGT
>NC_057798.1:11238356-11239286 GCF_018294505.1 Triticum aestivum
CATCTTTTTTCTACTTCTTATACTTCTTTTCTTTTCTTCTTCTTCTACTTCTTCTACTTCTTTTCTTCCTCTTCTTCTTTTCTTCTGCATATTGTTTTTTCTTCTACTTCTTTTCTTATTTTCTTCTTCTTCTTTTTTCATCTTTTTTCATCTAAAAGCCATGCATTAAATCTAACACTAACACATATATATGTAGCACTAAATCTAACACTAACACTAACACATATCTAGCACTAAATCTAACACTAACAATTAAACAACAAAAAAAAGAATGTGCGCGGTGGCAATGCTGAGGACGACCCGAATCGTGGCCGGTTTCACCACTGGACTAAATGTCTCCGTGTAATCAACTCCTTCCCGTTGCGTGAAACCGCGAAGAACCCAACGCGCCTTGTAGCGAGCCAAGAAACCGTCCGGATGCAGCTTGTGCCGAAAAATCCATTTGCCGGTGACCACGTTGACACCTGCAGGGCGAGGAACCAAACACCACGTTTTGTTCTTTACCAAAGCATGAAATTCATCGAGCATAGCATTGTGCCAGTGAGGGTATTTTAGAGCAGATTTGTAAGTGGAAGGAAGAGGGGAAATGGTGTCGGAGGTGGTGAGGGTGAAGAGGCGATGTGGTTGTGCAAAACCACGTTTGGCGCGGGTCGTCATTTTATGTGCATTGGCAGGGGAGCGACCGGAAGGACGGGACGACGTGGCGGAGACGGAGTGGCCGGCACGGAACGCGAGGGGGATCTAGTGGGGCAAGGAGCAGAACTGGAAGGCGAATCTGGTGTGGACCCACGGTGGGCGGGCGATCCGAGACGGTCGGGGAGGGAAGCGGCCGGGAAGGGCGCATGGGGGGAGGGCACGTGGGGTGTGGTGGGGCTGGGAGCAGGTCCGGTCGGGCTAGTGGGGGTGCATGGCGTGGCGTGTGGTGCGTGG
>NC_057798.1:11239374-11241952 GCF_018294505.1 Triticum aestivum
TGGTGCGTGGTTGGGTGGCGCTGGATCTGAGGGAGATTGGGTGCTTAGGCTGGCGTCCGAGGAGGGGGGTTCCCGGCGGGGATTGTGCGCAGGTGGGTGGTAGGGTCCGGTGCGGGGGAGGGGTGTGTGGCCGGGCGTGTGGGGGGTTCGTACAGAAAAACTGATTCATCGAAGATAACATGACGGGAGACGATAACTTTGCGCGTGGTAAGGTCGAAGCATCGATAGCCCTTGTGTTCGAGGGGGTAGCCGAGGAGAACGCAGCGGGAAGAGCGAGGGGCAAGTTTGTGGGGGCTGGTGGCATATAGGATAGGGAAGCACAAGCATCCAAAGACTCTAAGACGGTCATAGGTGGGATGGGCACCGGTGATGTGACGCCCCCGATTTAATCGTACACTAATCATGCACGCAAATGTGTACGATTAAGATCAGGGACTCACGGGAAGATATCACAACACAACTCTAAAACATAAATAAGTCATACAAGCATCATAATACAAGCCAGGGGCCTCGAGGGCTCGAATACAAGTGCTCGATCATAGACGAGTCAGCGGAAGCAACAATATCTGAGTACAGACATAAGTTAAACAAGTTTGCCTTAAGAAGGCTAGCACAAACTGGGATACAGATCGAAAGAGGCGCAGGCCTCCTGCCTGGGATCCTCTTAACTACTCCTGGTCGTCGTCAGCGGGCTGCACGCAGTAGTAGGCACCTCCGGGGTAGTAGTCGTCTAGCTCCAGGGCTCCAGCATCTGGTTGCGACAACCAGGTAGAAGGGAAAGGGGGAAAAAGGGAGAAAAGCAACCGTGAGTACTCATCCAAAGTACTCGCAAGCAAGGAGCTATACTACATATGCATGGGTATATGTGTAAGGAGGCCATATTAGTGGACTGAACTGCAGAATGCCAGAATAAGAGGGGGATAGCTAGTCCTATCGAAGACTACGCTTCTGGCAGCCTTCGTCTTGCAGCATGTAGAAGAGAGTAGATTGAAGTCCTCCAAGTAGCATCTCCAAGTAGCATCTCCAAGTAGCATCTCTAGTAGCATCGCATAGCATAATCCTACCCGGCAATCCTCTCCTCGTCGCCCTGCGGAAAAGCGATCACCGGGTTGTCTGTGGAACTTGGAAGGGTGTGTTTTATTAAGTATCCGGTTCTAGTTGTCATAAGGTCAAGGTACAACTCCAAGTCGTCCTGTTACCGAAGATCACGGCTATTCGAATAGATTAACTTCCCTGCAGGGGTGCACCACATAGCCCAACACGCTCGATCCCATTTGGCCGGACACACTTTCCTGGGTCATGCCCGGCCTCGGAAGATCAACACGTCGCAGCCCCACCTAGGCTCAACGGAGAGGCCAGCACGCCGGTCTAAACCTAAGCGCGCAGGGGTCTGGGCCCATCGCCCTGAGCACACCTGCACGTTGCGTACGCGGCCGGTGAGCAGACCTAGCAACCTCCATTACAAAGGAAGTTGCGTTAACGCAGTCCAACCCGGCGCGCGCCGCTCAGTCGCTGACGTCACGAAGTGCTTCGGCTGATACCACGACGTCGGGATACCCATAACTACTCCCGCGTAGATGGTTAGTGCGTATAGGCTCGTAGCCAGACTCAGATCAAATACCAAGATCTCGTTAAGCGTGTTAAGTATCCGCGAACGCCGAACAAGGCCATGCCCACCTGTCTCCTAGGTGGTCTCAACCTGCCCTGCCGCTCCGCCACAAAGTAACAGTCGAGGGCCGTCGGGAACCCAGGCCCACCTCTACCGGGATGGAGCCACCTGTCCTTTCAGCCCCCAACTCCGAACAGTATCACAGGTAATGTAACTGTGTAAAGTATATCGTATATGCCCGTGATCACCTCCCGAAGTGATTGCGGCCCAGTAGTATAGCATGGCAGACGGACAAGAGTGTAGGGCCACTGATGGAACACTAGCATCCTATACTAAGCATTTAGGATTGCGGGTAAGGTATCAATGACTGTAGCAGCAATGACAGGCTATGCATCAGAATAGGATTAACGGAAAGCAGTAACATGCTACACTACTCTAATGCAAGCAGTATAGAGAAGAGTAGGCGATATCTGGTGATCAAAGGGGGGGGCTTGCCTGGTTGCTCTGGCAAGAGAGAGGGGTCGTCAACTCCGTAGTCGAACTGGGCAGCAGCAGCGTCGGTCTCGTAGTCTACCGAAGAGAAGAGGGGGAAGAAACAATAAATACAGTGCAAACATAAGCAAGACGACGCAAGACATGACAAAGAGCGGTGCTAGGTGTGTTCTAACGCAGTATGAGGTGATGCTGGCGAAGGGGGAAATCGTCCGAGAAAGTATTCCCGGTGTTCCGTGTTTTCGGGCAGAGGAGCCGGAGGGGGAAAGTTGCGAGTTCGATAGGTTAGGGGTGTGTGGCGGACGAACGGACTGCGTATCCGGATTCGTCTCGTCGTTCTGAGCAACTTTCATGTTGAAAATATTTTCATCCGAGTTACGGATTAAAAGATATGATTTTCTAAAGATTTAAATCATTTTCTGATTTTATTTATTCATTTAAATCCAACCTTATCCAAAACAGTGTTTGCTGACGTCA
>NC_057798.1:11243018-11248447 GCF_018294505.1 Triticum aestivum
ACGCGTAGGGTCTCGGGAGCGAGCTCGGGGGAGGTTGGGGAGGCCGTCGGGGACGAGCGGGCGACGGGGAGCAGGCCGGCGGGGTAGGAGCTCCGGGCGGCGGCGTCGTTCCAGGCGGCAACGGGCGACGGCGTCGGGCGCCGAGCGAGGGAGAAGGGGATCGGGCTCCTCCCGATCCAGATCCAGCGCGAGGGGGTGAGAAAGAGAGCGAGTGGGGAGTGGGGGTGGTGGCCGTTAGGGTTTCGGGGGTTAAGGGGAGGGAGTGGGCCGGCCGGCTGGGCCGGTGGAGGCCAGCTGGGCCACTTGGCCCAGCAGGGGGGGTCTTTCTTCCTTTTCTTTCTTTGTTGTTTTGTTTTTGTTTAGACCTTTTCTTTTTATTTATTTTCTTTTCTATTTTATTTCTAGTTTCTTTTACTTTTAGTTTTATAAAAATTACCACTAGTGCCCAAATTTGTATTTATCATCAAACTATTGTAAGATTAATTCTTAACCCATAATAAAATAGTTTTAGTATTTTATAAATTCACTGGGCATTTGTTTAATTGTTCTCACTACTGTTTTAATCATTTTAGAGCCTTTAAACATTTTATCAAAGTTTGGTTTCTCCACCATAATTACTTACGATTTATTTGACACAACCCAAACATTTTAGTTTTGATATTTGAAAATTTTATTTTTTGCCTATATTTTAAATTTTAATTTGAATCGTTTTTGAACTAACTCGAGTTTATCAACAGTAACCGAGGTGACGTGGCATCGTTAACGCGGGATTATTGTAGCCTAATTATCCGGGCGTCACAGGTGAGGAAGAAGAAGGGTGTATAAGGGGTAGTGTGAGTGGAAGGGCGTCGGTTTATGAGGTGGGTTGCATTGTGGAGTGCCTCCACCCAAAATGCAGGTGGTAATCGTGCTTGGAGGAGGAGAGTACGGACGACATCGTTCGTCGTACGGATCATGCGTTCGGCCTTTCCGTTCTGGGGGGAAGTGTGAGGGCAGGAGAGACGGTAGATGATGCCGTACATGGAGAAAAAGGAGCGAAGAGAGGTATTAATGAATTCCCCACCATTGTCACATTGCATGCATTGGATGATAGTGTTAAATTGGGTGTAAATGTAGGTGAAAAAGCATTGAAGAACAGAGGAGGTCTCGGACTTATGGCGAAGAGGAAACGACCACGAGTAGTGCGAGTAATCATCGAGGATGATGAGGTAATAGGTATAGCCAGAAAAACTCACAACAGGCGAAGTCCATAGATCACAGTGTATAAGTTGAAATGGTGCGGTAGTACAATTAGTCGAAGAAGGAAATGCTAAACGGGGTTGCCGCCCTAGTTGACAAGAGGAACAAGGGGAGCTAATATTTTTATTACAATCGGGAAGAAAGGTGCTAGAGAGGGAAGCTAAAGTAGATTTGCTTGGGTGGCCGAGACGCCTGTGCCACAGATCGCCGGTGGTGATGAGGAGTGCAGAGAAGCCGGCCGCATGATCGCCGTAGAAGGGGTAAAGCTGGCTGGAGCTACTGGACGTCAGAAGTGGAGTCCGAGTGGGAAGTGCCTTCACAGAGAAACCAACAGGGTTAAAAGCAACTTCAACATTGTTGTCGCAAGATAATTTACGGACAGAAATGAGATCTTTAACGATGCTCGGGGCGACAACTACATCACGAAGAGAAAGGGAGGAAGGGGGAAGGGTGGTGGATCCAGTGCCAATAATGGGAAGGCGATGGCCATTGCCGACAATGATGCTCGATGAAAGATGCGAGGGTAAAGAACGAAACGAGGAGAGTTTACCAGGGTGCCCGGTGACGTGCGTGGCCGCGCTGGAGTCAAGGATCCAGTCGGTGCTGGACCTGGGAAGTCCATGCTGGCTGTAGGCGTGGTTGAAGAGGGCGGCGTGGTCCCATGACGGCGCACCGTACGGGGCGGGTGGCGAGGGAGTGACGGTGTGCGGCGATGACGGCCCGGTCAGCATGAGGGGGTAGGCCTGAGAGTGGACCCCAGGGCAAGGGCCGAGGACACCGGCGGCGTTGGGAGGGATCCAGGCAGGGCGAGGTTGAGGAAGAGCCATGCCGAACGGGGCGAAGTAGCCCGTCCAGGGCGCCGCCTGAGGCGGCTGAGAGCCGCGCCCGGAGTCGGGGCGACCACGACCACGGCCGCCGCCGCGGCCACGACCGCGTCCACCGCCGTAGCCGTTGTTGCCGCGGCCGCCACTAGGGCCGCCGTTGCCGCGGCCACCGCCGGGGCCGCCGTTGTCGCCATTGCCACCGTTGCCGCCGTTGCCGCGGTCACCGCGATCACCAGCGCGGTCGATGTTGGTGTTGGGGCCGTTGGTGATGGTGAGAGCGGCGGCGCTGGCCTCAGCCGCGCGAAGGTTGATGTTGTACTCAGCCAGCTCGACACGGGAGCGGGCGACGTCGAACAGAGGGAGAGGCATTGTGTCGCCGAGGATGGTGCGGATGGTCTCGAAGCGCGCATCGAGGCCGTGAAGGAACTGCATGCATAGATCACGGTCGGAGACGAGGGCACCGGTGTCCGCAAGCCCATCGGCAAGGGTCTTGAGACGCCGCGCTTACTCGGAGACCGTGAGGTCCCCCTGCTTCAGATTACGGTACTGCCGCGTGAGATGGAGGTACTGAGCCCCCTGATTGGCGAGGAAGTAATCCTTGATGCGCTGCCAGGCGGTGTACGCATTGGTCGCGCCGCCCATGATGAGCTCGAGGAGGGAATCCGCCAGCGTGAAGAAGATCCAGAGGACGATGCGGTGGTCGACAGTGAGCCAGTCGGCGTCGGGGTTGGGAGGAGGACGACGCTCGATGTGGTCCTGGACCCGGTGCTGCATGAGAACACAGGTGAAGAAGATGCGCCACTTGATGTAGTTGTGCTCCGCCGGATCGAGTTTGAACTTAATGTGGTTGGATATGTGGTCGTTGTGGAAGTTTTGGAGGAGAGGATTAGTGGGTGGGGCGAAGGAGGAGGCTAGGGCAGTGATGAGAGCATTGGAGGTGGCCGGAGGAGGAGGAGGAGAGGTGCCAGGAGGGGAGGACTGGGCGGCCGAGGGGGAGACGGCCGGGTTGGGGAGATCGCCGAAGATGTCCTCGAAGGCCATGGCGACTGATACCAAGCTAGAAGATGAATAGTGCTCCACACACACTTGTATATTTCTCAGAGAGGATTACATGTACATATATAGCCGGCTCCCTCTACTCTACCGCAGTCATAGGCACGCAGGCCTTGTGCGCGGAGTGGGAGGTTGAGATCCTAAAGACTAGGGATTAGCTACAACAGATTACAACGGTACAATCGGTTAACACACCCTCAGGTTGGCGAAGCACCTGTATCTGGCAGTGTCTCCACGTATGTACTTCCTCCACCCATCCTTGATGTGCCGGCGAACCAACCCCGTGATGCGGCGACTTGCGGCAGCGCCAGACCAGCCATCTTCTTCAGCCAGCTGCCCGATGTAACAGTTGTCGTTAACATACTCACGGAGGAAGCTGAAAGTCGCAATCTTCATCAGGAATGTGGGCTTCTTCTTGCGAGCACAGACGGCTAGCAGGTTGTGTTGGGAGACAGCCTCCTGTGCGCTGCTAACACTTGGAAAGCAGAAACACAAGCAAGAGGTGGAGGAGGCAGAGGGTGCAGCAGTATATGCAAGGGAACAACAAGGACAGCTCCTGCGCTGCCGTGCAGCAGAAGAGGATGTATGTCACCACGACATCCCGACTGTCGTAGCCATCCTTGGCGGTCTTGGCGAAGAGCACCACGGAGGCCACGGCCAGGAACGGGAGTAGCATCTGCATGCTGCAGCCGAGCAGACTGATGGCTCTCTCCTTGGTGTAGAGGAGATTAAATATGGACTCAAAGCACAGCTGCAGCTTACGGTACGCGTTCCTGTCGTCGAGCTCCGTGAAGGATCGCAGCTCCATGAGGCGGCCGGCGTAGGGAACGGACAGATCCACGAACAGCTTGTTGACGAAGTAGTTGAGCTCATCTCGCTCCTCCTGCTGGCCATCCTCTGCTGTTTGAGCCGCAAACAGCGTGCTCGCTTGCTAGACATATTCTTCCAGCGACATGCTGGCTAGTTCCTCAACCCCTCTTCCTTGCTGCATCCTTAGATCCATTTCCGCATCCGCGGCACTGGCCGTGAACATTGTCCAGCAACCGAGGCTGGCTACTTCCTCTTCTTGTGCTCGTCAATATGCTTGGTAAGCTCATACTTCACAGGGTCCCGCACAACTGATAGCACCTGTACTGTCGGACAAGAGGGTGGTAGGTGTAGTAACAGAAACACCAAAATCCTCCAGTAGCCATCGTAACCAAGTCACCTCTGTCGTTAGAAGAGCCATAGCTCTCAACTCGGTCTCTGCACTCGAACGAGAAACTGCAGTTTGTTTCTTCGTCTTCCAGGCAATGAGAGAACCACCAAGAAAAACACAGTAAGCAGAAAGTGAACGGTGATCTGAAGGATCACTGGCCCACGTAGCATCTGAATAGGCCTGGAGCCGTAACGAGCTGGAACGAGGAAAAAAGAGACGATCAAAGATCGTGCTACGAAGATATCGTAGAACACGAAGAAGGTGACTATAGTGAACTGAAGTGGGAGCGGAAACAAACTGGCTCAGAATATGGACATGATAGGAGATATCCGGACGAGTGACAGCAAGATAGACAACACTCCCAACAAGATGACGATAACGCGTCGGATCAGACAAGAGCTCACCATCAGAAGCACGAAGGTTAACATTGAGCTCCATAGGAGTCTCAGCAGTGCGCTCGTCACTAAGAGCCGCACGAGCAAGAAGATCCTGGATATGCTTTTCTTGGGAAATAGAAAAGCCATCAGAGGAGGAGGAAACCTCAATCCCAAGAAAGTAACGAAGGCGACCAAGACCAGACAAAAGAAACTGCTCACTGAGACGGGCCTTGACAAAGGCATTGTACTCAGGATCATCGCCAGTGATGATCATGTCATCAACATATAGAAGAAGAAGAGTGCGACCACGAGCACAAATGTGGACAAACAACGCTGAATCATGAGCACTGGGCAAAAAACCAGCTGCAGTGACCACAGAGGCAAAACACTCAAACCAAGCGCGGGAGGCTTGCTTAAGGCCATATAGAGAGCGACGAAGACGGCAAACCATGTCATCAGGAACTAAATACCCAGGTGGTGGCTGCATATAAACTTCCTCACGCAACTCACCATTAAGAAAGACATTCTTAACATCAAGCTGAGACACGGACTAGTGGCGAACAAAGGCCACGGCGAGAAGTGTGCGGACAGTGATCATATGGGCCACAGGAGCAAAAGTCTCATCGTAATCACGACCATGCTGCTGCTGAAAACCACGAGCCACAAGACGAGCTTTATAATGCTCAAGAGAACCATCAAAGCGAGTCTTAATCTTATAGACCCACTTACAAGTGATGG
>NC_057798.1:11248704-11251761 GCF_018294505.1 Triticum aestivum
CCTCTGCCATCGCGAACTGCCATTCAGGATGAACAATAGCATCTCGATAAGAAGTCGGCACAAGAATGGCCGAAAGACCATAACAAGAAGGAGAATATCGGTCAGGGGGCGGACAAGGCCGAGAACGAAGACCATAAGTCGGGTGAGAGGAGGAGGACGACACACCAAAAGTAGAGGGCACATCGGCAGACTCATTCACAACACGTGAACGACGAGTATAATGGAAAGGAAAGGACGGAAGAGGTGGAATCACTGGAGGTGGAGACGAGGAATGTATCAGTGATGCAGGTGGAGAAGGGGAAGCTATCGGCGATGAAGGTGGAGAATCATGCGACGAGTGAGTAGAAGAAACCGTAGGAGAGGACGGCGTCGGATCTGCAACAGCAGGATGAGTAGGAATACTGGGCACAGAGGGAGGTGTATCTGGAAAAGTAAGAAAAGAGATGTCCTCCATAGAAAAAGCCGAGGAAAATGGACGCGGGTAGAAAGGACGAGATTCATCAAAGGTCACATCCCGGGAAATACGCATCCGGCGACCGACAGGATCCCAACACCGATAGCCCTTATGCTCATCACTGTATCCAAGAAAGACACACTCAACAGACTGAGCGGTCAGTTTGGTGCATTCACGAGGGGCAAGCAAAACATAGCGGACACAACCAAACAAATGGAGCGCCGAATAATCAGGAGAACGACCAGAAAGACGCCCGAGAGGAATACCACCTTGTAGAGCAGCAGATGGCTGAATGTTGATGAGATAGGTGGAAGTAGTAACAGCCTCAGCCCAGAAGTGAGGCGGAAGAGAGGCGGCGATCATCATCGCACGCGCCGTCTCAAGAAGGTGACGATGCATGCGCTCAGCCACGCCATTCTGAGCATGAGCACCAGGGCAAGAGAACTGAGCAAGAGTACCCTGCTCAGCAAGAAATCCTCGCATCGCATGGGAGATATACTCACCAGCTGAATCTGCGTGAAAACACGAATAGGAGTGGAAAACTGGGTATGAACCATGGCAGCAAATTTTTTGTATATAGATAAGACCTCACTACGAGAAGACATGAAATAGATCCAAGTGTACCGAGAAAAGTCATCTATAAAGATAATATAGTAGCGATGACCCCCTTTTGAAGCGAAGGGAGCCGGACCCCAAACATCAGAGTGAACGAGATCAAAAGGACGCTCGGACACTGACTCGCTGTAAGGATACGATAGCTGAATATGCTTACCAAGCCGACAACCCATACAATCCAACGAAGCGTTACCAGAGACAGACCCCAGAACACCATGATGGACTAGAGACGAGAGACGAGAACCACATAAATGGCCAAGACGATGATGCCACTGCTGAAAAGAGCTGGTAGATGCAACAACATGGGTTGCGAGACTGGCAGAGGTGGCAGCGGAGGGAAGACGAAGCCAGTCAAGCTCCCAGAGACCATCAAAACGTCGAGGGCCAGCACCAAGTAGAGCGCCCGTGCGACGATCCTGAACAGAACATGAATCAAAGTCGAGAATGACCCTACAACTAGAGTCAACAACCTGACCACCGGATATGAGCTGCATGGTAAGTCGAGGAACATGAGCGACCGAGGAAACATGAAATGAAGAAGTGCTAAGAGTGCCTCGACTAGCTACAGGGAGGGGAGTGCCATCAGCCGTAAGAACACGAACAGGAGAATCGACAGGTTGAACAGAGGTCAAAGTGGAAGAATCATAAGTCATATGAAAGGAAGCTCCAGTATCAAGAATCCATGGGGATGTACCTAGAAGAGTAGATGATGGTTTCTCGTGCCATAAGAGTCAGCCACAGAAACTGCAGAACCTGTCAGTGAAGAATCCCAAGCATCAAGCAGGCATCGCAGCTGCGTAACCTCACGCGCTGACAGGGACACGGCAGAAGAGGTCGATGTAGAGCCGCACGTGGAAGCCACCAGGAAAGTTGACCCAAAGCGGTCATCGCCGCGCGCGGAAGCCGCGAGAAGAGTCGATGTAGAGCGGTCACCACCACGCGCGGAAGCGGCGAGGGGAGTCGGTGTAGTGCAGACACCACCACCGCATGCAGAAGCCGCGAGAAGAGTCGACGAGTAACGACCATCACAGTCTGCTGAAGATACCATAGAGGGCAACACCAGAGACGGACGAGCACCAAGCACCAAGCGGCGGCGCATATGCGAGACGGGATCAATATAGGGAACACCATCAGTAGTCAGTGGGCAGCGACAGAAATGCAGGCCGGACGGAAACAACATGTCTTTCTCTTTTTCTCTTTTTTCTTTTTTACTTTTACAGATGATCTGGATCGGGTCAAACCTTCAACCCCACACACACGCGCGTTCGCCACAACACGCGGGCCACAATCCAGTACACACGCAGTACGCGAGGTGACGCTGGGCTCGGGCAGAGGCAATGCGGCGGCTGCGACCTGACCATGAGAGCCAAAGACGGCGGCGGCAGCCCGATCTGGGAGTAGGACAGCCGCGGCCACGTGTCCTGGTTGGCGGCGAGCAGAGAGCGGCCCCGATGCTTCCTGGGAAAGACGAGAGCCAGCGGCGGCGCGATATGGGAGGAACTACGCGAGCCAGCAGCGGCACGGAGAGGGCGGGGCCGAACGGGCGGCCGGAGGACAGGTGGTGCAGCGTCCGGTGGAGAAGTCGCGGGGCCGCGGGCCTCGATGAGAAGCCGGCGACCTGTAGGCGGACGTGGTCGGCCCGCGCTGGCGGGGACGGCGCGTAGATCGGGCGAGGGAGCCGCCAGAAACGGGAGGAGAATCGGCGGCTGGATGCGGAGTTGACCAGCAGGATTTAGGGGACAGGTCGGGGCGGACCGATCCTGGCGAGGTACTGCAGGTAGGAGTTGGCAGGCGGCAGCGCGTCCAGATCGATCTGATCGAACTAGGCTGGATGATTGTGGCTTGAGTCAACACCAACCTCTCTAGCGTGATGCAGATGAACCGGCGTGGTGGGAGAGAAGAGAGCAGCGTGATGCAGATGAACCGGCGTGGTGGGAGAGAAGAGAGCAGCGTGATGCAGATGAACCGGCGTGGTGGGAGAGAAGAGA
>NC_057798.1:11252009-11269503 GCF_018294505.1 Triticum aestivum
GAAGAGAGCAGTGTGATGCAGATGAACCGGCGTGGTGGGAGAGAAGAGAGCAGCGTGATGCAGATGAACCGGCGTGGTGGGAGAGAAGAGAGCAGCGTGATGCAGATGAACCGGCGTGGTGGGAGAGAAGAGAGCAGCGGCGGATAGAGGCAGCAGCGCAGAGGTTTAGAAAAAAAAGAACAAATTCTAGCGGGAGAGGGAGACGAGTTGCAGCGTCTGAAGGGACGAACAAAACCTAGCCTCTAATACCATGTTAGGAAAGCAACTTGTATTACTAGGGGGCCAAAGTCACCATATATATAATGTACATGAGGATGCCAAAAGGCAAAAATACAAAAGGCCAAAGGCCATCATCAATATAACTCTAACAGAAGCTAGCCTTCCGGAGCGCCCATGGCTTCTGGGCCAACTTGACGATGCCGACGATGAAGAGGAGGACCGTGGCTTCTCATCGCCAGACCACCACTTTGCACAAGACATACGTACAGGGCAACCGTGACCTGGGACACGAGGGTCAGGGCGTGCCGCTTCCACAGCTCATTGTCCTCCAGGCTGTAGGCGCTAATGGCTCTCTGGCCACCCAGGTGGATGAGGAGGACGGGCGCCCACACAGACTTCCAGCGCCGTCCCGCCCATCCCGTGGCGGCGATTGAAGAGGATGGCAAGGGCGTAGATCGCGAGGGCGTCACCGCTGATGTATGCAATCCATACCAGCTTTCTCACCTTGCGCATCTTACCCAAGACGTTGGCAAAGGAGAGGAAGAACTGGACCCAGAGACTGCCGAGCACCAGGACGCGCAGCTGCCACTCCTCCCACCACCACCACCACCACTCCTTCCAGGGTTAGGGTTTTGTAAAGTACAGTAGTACTACAACTTATGTTGGATGGAGTGCTCCCAACCTGCGACGTGCATATCAAATTCATCGAGATGTGAAACCCTTGACCAGGCTACAGCCGGCCCTCCCCCCAACTTTGAAACCTACTCTACATGCAAAAATAGACGTGGATGCTCAACTATTCTGTGTTCTTCCCGAAAGCATGACCTAAATACAATTACACACTTGCTAATCATCCGATTCCCCATATTTATCTGTCGAGATAAATATGATTCCTAAAGTAAAGATTGTATGTAAGAACACCCATCAGTTCTATATATGCTGAGAATGCCCTGTAGATGCAATAATCTTTTAATCATGATCAAATATAACTGCACCCATAAACAGAACCATTTGCATAATAGGTATGTGTTTCCCTCTTCAGTGAAGGGAAATGGTCTAAACCACTTGGCTAGTGTGGTCAGTAACCCAAGGGTCTTTCATTTTAGGCAGGCAAGAGCTTCAATCCAAAAGCATTCGTTGTGGATTCCACTCAAAAGCCATTACTCAAAGTTCAGCTAGCACTAAAAAGGCTACTCCTAGTACAAGTGTTGAATTAAACAAAGTATTTCCACTGGAACAACTATGTATGTTTTCGATTTACCTCCATTGTATGAGGCCAAGCAATAGCAAGACGTGTTGTACTCATAGCTACCTATATAAATATAAGTAACCAGATTACTGATACGATGTATGGATAAACAGTACGAAACTGGCTGTAGATTACAAAGTAAACCTGTTCTCTTTTCCTTTCCTTGATTGTATTTGTTGACATTCCAGGGAAAAAAACCCACACTTTGATTACCACTGAAGAATGACACTGCAGGAAGATTAAAACAAGCATCTCAACAAGTTAAATCTTGGACTGTAGCTACCATCAATGAATAATCCACAATTTTTCAGTGAGACTGTGCATGCTCTTTGTTTCGTGCATTCTAGTGTCGTACTGCCATCACAAAGTACATGACAAAACTAACAACACAGATGGCTTGTTGAAGTATCATAAGGTTATAGGATGATATTAAACAAAAGAAAACTACAAATACGACTAGTGAGCAAGTTTGGACGAAATACAGATGACATAGTCAAGATAATTACTGAATGACCAAACCTGTTTCAGCATGCACATGCAAAGGTGCCTCTGAAGCTGAAGTCACTCAGATGCTTGGTCTCCCAAACAGCTTGGAGACAACTACCAGTTGTAGATGATATCGAGAGCACCTCGTGAGGCCTTGTTCTCTAGCTGAAGCTTCCTGCACTGCGGTGCCAAAAACTCATCATAAAAGCGGGGTGAAATGTCATTAACTTCAGCGTTAGTTAACCTGTGATCAGGTGCCCAGATATGTTTCCTGCACTACTGTCTTGGGTCGGATGTCAAGACATGTGATACGAGTCCGGTATTTACGACGCCACAAATTCTTTTCCCTTCACTTCATGTGCTACGATATCCATGACTGAAAAAGAAAGAAAGACAAAAAAATAACCACTTTGGAAGAATATAGATGTATCAAAAGCTCAGCTGAACAAACACTAAGAATTGACTATGAAGGAAAACAAGAAACAGACACCTTCACTTCATGTGCAGCTTCTCCAAGCATAGAAACACTGTCATCATCTCAGCAACATTACCGAAACTAAGAAAAGCGAGCTGAAATCTTGACAGTGTGCGCCGCCGTTGTCAGGCTGCCGAAGCGCAATCCCTAAAATCAAGCATGGGATACAAAATCAGGACATATACAAGTGCAGATGATAATCACATTACACGTTAATTAGAAGCCCCTGGAGGCTGGAAGGCAAGAGTCACGGTTAATTTTACCTGAATAACTGTGCAGCCAAACACTAGTTTGCTAGTAGTACAAAATATTCATTCCAATAAGCAACGAATCACAAGGTATTCTGGATGACGAGTTCCTCGAAGCAGAGCTCATTGAATCCAAAACAGGGTCCCTGATTTGCACACATATGCTTGTGAGGCTGATGGAGTTGATCCGCAGGCGGCGGAAGCCGAAGCTGCTCCCTTGGTGGAGAGGAGGCGCGGAGATCCAGAGGTGGCGCCGTCGTTGGTGGGGATGAGGGTGCCGAGGACGGCGTTGGGGAGGTGGCTGAGCAGGTCGGCGTCTCCTCCTCCGGCCTCTTCTTTCGCTCCGGGCGGCGGTTCCCCTTCTTGGTTGGTGCTGCTCTCGGGCTTCTTCCTCCTGGAACGAGGACCGCCGGCCGCCGCATGGTGGAAAGGGAAATTTGGGCCGGGCTCGCTTATTTTTTTCTCCTTTTGTAGGCCTAATGGGCCTTCTTCTATCCATTTGTGTCGGGCTGGTAATGTGATGCACCCCCTCAACAATTTGTTTTGGTAATGTGTATGCATTCTTTCCCTTTTTTCCGAGGAAAAACTTCCGAACCATTCATCAAACACCATATCAGGACAAACAACATTAGAAATGCAAAAATTATGTTCATGTCCATGGACGACCTAACGACGACTACAATCACTGAAGTGATCCGAAAAGCATGCCACCGTTATATCCCTTCCTCACCGGAGCTGGGTAAACCTTGTTTTTCTTTTTTTGCGAAAAACTGGGTAAACCTTGTTTCAGTAGACAACCGAGAAGTCGTTGTGCTATTGACTCAAAGTACCATAGCAGCAACCCTGAAGATAAGCTAGATCGTAAGGATACAACCATTATACACACGGACGCAAACAAAGGAAGACCAGATCCACGCGGATCCACCGAAGATAAACACCGACAGAATCCCACAAGATCTGCTGGAGACACACCTCCGCACTCCCTCCGATGACGCGAGATGCACCGCCGGTACGGGGGGCTAGACAGGAATAACTTTATTACATCTTCAGATAGCCTCTATCGCTTCACCTTCCTAAGTAGGAAACCCTAAAGAGACTAAAATATAGTAATAAACGAAGCAGGAGCTCTACCGTCAACAAGGGACAGGATCCATCATGCTTTTATGGCCTCAAGGCCACAGGAGACGAGGCAGATCGACGGCGGAGCAAGCAGGAGGCGTAGAAAACCCTAGATGCCTAGAGTCGCTCATGGGGGGAGAAAATTGTCGGCTCGTTAAGCTAGAAGTTTCGTATGCATTCTTTCCTGAAAACGCCCTATCATATAGACGTATATGAACTGACACTTCCAAACATCACATGTGAGTTGTACATCCATATATGCACGTAGAATTTCATGCATGTTCTATTTGCTATTTCTGGTATAGCCTAATGAAATTTCAAACATCTGTACACTGCATCTATCATTTTATACGTTTAGAAGTATGTTACTTTTGTTCCTCGTAGACCACTGCTACTTGTGAGTTGCATTGCTATTTTTTCAGAATAGGAGGGGAGATACAATACAATATTATCGAACCAACAGGAGAATCAGGTAAAACACACACACAAAAGCAAATACTTTCACCCAACGCGGGCAAGAAGGTTATCAATCTCCTTCAACTCGTTAATTATAAGGATCAAATCCTGTAGTGGTAGATATATAAATTGCGAAACAAAATAAAAGAAATAAAATTGCAGCAAAGGAAATTCGGTTTTATTAATATAATTAAAGCAGACCCGAGGGCCATAGTTTTCACTAGAGGCTTCTCTCTCGAACACATAGCATATAGTGGGTAGACAAATTACTGTTGGTCAATTTGATAGAAAAAGCGCATAGTTATGACGATATTCAAGGCAATGATCATATATATAAGCTTCATGCCCGAGACAAGTAGACCGACTCCTGCCTGCATATACTACTATTACTCCAGCAATCGACCGCTATCCAGCATCATCTAGGGTATTAAGTCAATGAAAACAGAGTAATGCCTTAAGCAAGATGACATGATGTAGACAAAGTAAACTCAACTAAGATGAATAACCCCATTGTTTTACCCTTAATGGCAACAATACAAATACATGTCTTGTCCCTTTCTGTCACTGGGATATAGTGCACCGCAAGTTTAAACCCATTACAAAGCACTTCTCCCGCTGAAGATAAATCAATCTAGTTGGCTAAACCAAACAGATAGATCGGAGAGACATAAAAAACTATAAAAATCATGCATAATAAAGTTAATAAAAGAATCAATTACTTCTCATGAATATTTAAATCATAAACCCACAATTCATCGGTTCCCAACAAACACACCGCAAAAGAAGATTACATTGGGTAGAACTCCAAGAACACCGAGGAGAACTTGTATTGAAGATCAAATTAAGAGAAGAAGTCATCTATGTACTAGCTATGAACCTGTAGGTCTGTGGTAAACTACCCATGCATTATCAGAAGGCAGCAAGGATGATGTAGAAGCCCTCCGTGGTTGGTTCCCCGTCCAGCAGAGTACCAGAAAAGGCCTCCAGATGGGATCACGGAAAAACAACTTGCAGTGGCAGAAAAAGTGTTTCGGATGTCTCTTTGTTGGTTTGAGAATATTTTTGAATTTATAAGCTTGGAATTAGGACAAACGGAGCTGCGTCGGCCCCACAAGCTCAGGGTGCGCGCCTATCCGCTGGGGCGCACCCCTTGGGCTTGTGGCTCTCCCGTATCTCGTTTAGTCTCCTCCTGTAGCTTCTAGGGTCCCTTCTGGTCCAGAAAAAATTAATTAAAGACAAAAACAAGAAAAAACAAGAACTGACTATGCGCATTAGGTTAATAGATTAATCCCAAAAATGATATAAAATATCATATAAATACAGATAGAGCATCCAAGATTGATAATATAATAACGTGAAACAATAAAAAATATAGATAGTTGGAAACATATAGAAGCTTACCACCTCCTTCATCCTAGATAGAGATCCAGTAACTGGCCTCTGGCCAGTCACGCCGTGACCGGCGGCCAACCAGCCATTCGATGAATGATGGGCAACCTAGATTAAGTACTGTATCAGGAGCACTGCAGTAGGAACTGTAGACCGGGGTAATGTGGACGACCTCCTGTAGACGGGATCACTGTAGATCAGGTACTGTTTATGCAGATCCATCCGTTGATCCTTGATCAAACGGTTTGAAGCAGGGGCCAGTCACCATACTATTCACCGGTGACTTGTCCACGGCAAGTCACTGGATCTCAATCCCTTCATCCTTTATAAGGTAAATCCCACACATATTTACAATACATCTAACATTTTGTAGACGTGTATAACTCCGGAGATGTGGCACCTTCGGCCTCCATGCGCGTGCAAGCCTCCCTGACGGTCTTCATGGTATTCTTCTTTGTCTTTGCATTCATTCTCCCTTTCTTTCTTTTTGCGAGAAAACTTTCGATCTATTCATAAACTATCACGGTAGTACAAAAACATTAGAAGTAAAATTTACATCCAGGTCCGTAGATCACCTAGCGACGACTACAAGCACTGGAGCGAGCCGAAGGCACGCCGCCGTCATCGCCCCTTCCTAGTCGGAGACGGGCAAACATTGTTGTAGTAGACAGTCAAGAAGTCGTCGTACTAAGGCCCCATAAGACCAGCGCACCAGAACAACAACCGCCGTCAATGAAGAGAAGCATAGACCAGAAGAATCCAACCTGTAGACACATAAACGTAGATGAACGAAGACCGGATCTAGTCAGATCCACCGAAGACAAACGCCGACCGGATCCCATGAGATCCGTCGGAGACAAACCTCCACACGCCTTCGGACGATGCTTGAAACATCATCGAAACGGGGGCTAGGCGGGAGGACCTTATTCCATCTTCAAGAAGCCGCCGCCGCCTCGTCTTCTTGAGCATGACACTAACCCTAACAAGACTCAGAAAAGCATCTAAAAGCGGAGCTCTCCCACCGGCAAAGGCCGGGATCCACCATGCCTCCATGGTCCAAGGACCATAGAAGATGAGGCGGACCGACGATGCCGGCGAGAGGCAAGGAAACCTTAGATGGGAGTTTCTCACGTGGGCAGGAAGTTCTTGTTGGCTGTACGCACGTGGGCACCATGCTTGTATTTTTCCTTTCGGCGGCATCTTCACTCTACAAGTGTCGTAAGACTAGCCACAGTGGGACTAACTTCAGCAGTAATATCGAGTCCAACTCAGCAAATTTGCTTATGTGGCAATGAGTTAATGAGGATTGAGGAGAGAGGTAGTTATAGTAACTTAGCTAGTTACTGTAACATCACATGTCCCAATGCAATATGAGTCTATAACCTAATAAATGAAGCTTTGCATGTTACCACACTTATGTTACTACCCACTATGAAGGTAGGAACATAGTCTAGGGATATGTGTATGTTACTAGTGTATGTTACTATGCACTGTGGCTAGTCTAAGGCACTCAAGGCTCTTATGGATGTGACTTCTCGCTCTGTCCCCATGTCCGGTACCAACTATCATCGGATACAAGGCCGAACAATTGCTAAACAGTATAACTCAGCGAGCTACGACGTCTCACAGCGATTTGACCTCGTGAGCCGTCGGATCTAGCATACGAATGGACCAGATTGTTCAGTTGTTCCACGGTGTGTCCTTGTGCAGCCTGGTTGCCGAACGTGCATGGGCTGCTGCTCCTGGGATTGACCTAGGCTTCTTCTAATCAATCGGGCCAAAAATTACTAAGTGGGCCTCAATTCTTTCTCTGCCCGTAGAGAGAGACCAACTAGGAACAGCAGCAGGCCAACATAAAAGGATGCAACATCATCTCGCTGGTGAAATGGTGACGGGGTTGACTTTTCTTTTTTCTTTTTTTACGAGGAACCCTTCATCTTCCGTTATGTTTGAGCCCTATTCTTCTTTGTAGTTCTCCTTTGGCATATGATTGTGTGAGCTTGGCGCTAGACTTCAGTTTTTTTTCTTTGCAGGTTGACTTCTGCAGTTTTTGTGTTGCACTATATATCAACTATCAACTTTAGCAATTAAAAAAAATATTAGCATTAGTTTTCAGAGTTGTCTCAAACATTCAGCTGGGGATCTATCAACTTAATAGCCCTCCTAGATATATTAGCAGTTTGCACGGTGTTCAACTCGTGTGCAACTATGCCGATAACATCCACATATCTTTTACAAAAAAGAAGAAGAAGAAAAAACAACTACCTTATCATCAGAAATGGAGCATATAAGTTACTATTACTTCAGCTACTTAAATAGATCATGCGATTTTGCATGCTAGGGCCTGACTTAGATCAGTTCGTCTTGGTACCTTACGTTGATATATGAGATGACTGCTCATCTTATTTTCGTCCAGAAGTAAGGTCTCTATTCTGTACACAGGCATTATGTATAGTCTGTTGAAATGCAGGCTTGCTAAGTTCTTTTATTTCGTTGCTATGGTCCATATTTTCTGAAAGGTTTCTACTATTCATAATTTTCTTTTTTTTAAATGAACGGGCGCCGCGTCTAGTTAATAAACTTGTGAGACCCCCACCCGAGAAACAAAAGACCAACGTCGGCTGCATGGGAACTTGAAGCAAGTACACAATCCAGTTTTTATGCCCATATTTGCAGTAAAACAACACGAAATAACTCAGTTTCAAGCCTTGGGTACGCACTTCCATCTACCAACACTTTGCCGTACAAAACATGTATATATTCCATTCAAAATACAAGTGGCAAACTTTAAGCTAGCTGTGCCCATATACAATATGCTTGTACTCAATCTTACAAGGTCGAATATACGAACATTATAAGAATATACCACGTATAATAATATACTTTAGTTGCATTTTGGGATTGCTTATACTCGTCACCGAGAGGGAAAATAACATTTATATTTACAACAAGAGTAGTCATAAGGTGTTCACACTATTTCTTTCTTGCAGATCTCATTAAGCTTTTATATTAGTTTACGGATACGAACAGAAGATTAAGATATTTCCATGTGACTGGGATGCTGTGCTTGTTTGAACTGAAGAAACAGAAGTCGTCGAGTACGATGCTTATCTGATATTTCTTCCGGATTCCTCTCATGTCAGGACAAAAGGGCAGGTGCGGGAGTTGACCAACTAATCTTTGGCTTTTACTCCACATGTTGGTTTTTTTGTACTATAAACATTGCAATGATGTAACTTGAGGCAACAATTATACTTTCTTTTTTAGGGAAGGCAACAATTAGACTTAACAACTTTCGAGGCAAGAACTCGGTCAAATTAAAGAAAAGATTGCTGTTATCATTGAGCACATCCAAGTAGGCACTAAGTTAATTACTACTACTGCTCAATAATGCCGGCAGCTATACAAACGTACTCCCACCGTCCTTGAAAGAGTGTAGTTCTTTGTTGGATTGGATTAGTAGACCAACATTTATGCCATCAAATTAGTAGCATTGGATTCATGATAAATTATATTTTTGTTATATACCTATTTGGTTTTAGAAGTATTGATATATTTTTGCACAAACTTGGTCAAACTTTAAGATAGTTTAACCCTACAACAAAGTTAGAAAGTACACTCTTTTAAAGACGGAGAGAGTACTACATGATGGCCAATGGCCGGCACTTGGAAACTAATTTCATAGGTACTAGTACTATGTAATGGCCGGCACTTGCGAAAGTATCCAATCCATCTTTCTTATGAACCTGTGATGGTGCGTTTTGAGCTGGGCACTCACCCACCCAAAACAATGGACGCAAGCCATAATCCCTTGCTTGCACTTGGAGTACTCATCATCCCGTTGGCCTACTTCATCCTTGCAGCGCGCCTTCGAGCCGGCCCTAAGCCGCCACCGGGGCCATGGGCGCTCCCGGTGATCGGTCACTTGCACCACATGATAGGCAAGCTTCCGCACCATAGGATGCACGACCTTGCCCGATGGCATGGCCCACTTATGCTACTCCGCCTTGGTGACCTGCCCGTCGTGGTAGCTTCGTCGACGGAGGCGGCCCGCGAAGTCATGAGGACAAATGATGTGGCCTTCGCGACGCGCCCCATCAGCATGATCAAGCGGCTGACCCTAGTTGACGGCTCAGAGGGGCTCATCTTTGCGCCCTACGGCAGCGCCTGGAGGCAGCCGCGCAAGATTTGCACCGTCGAGCTGCTTAGCACCCGATGCGTGCAGTCCTTGAGAGGCATCCGCGAGCAGGAGGTCCAGCGCCTCCTCCAGGAGGTGTCGGCGGCAACGGCAACACCAGGGGTGGTGGTGAACCTTAGCGCACTACTGTCATCGTATGTCAATGACTCGACAGTGCGCGCCATTATAGGCAGCCGGTTCAAGGACCGGGAGACGTTCCTTCGGCTAATGGGGGAAGGTATCGAGCTATTCTCAAGACCCGGCTTGCCGGACCTCTATCCGTCGTCACGCTTAGCGATGCTCATCAGCCGAAAACCACGCCTGATGAAGCAGCACCACCATGAAATGATGGGTTTCATGGAAACCATCATCCAGGAGCACCAAGTGCCACCACGAGGCGTGGGTGACAAAGAGGAGGACTTGGTTGACGTGCTCTTGAGAATCCAGAAAGAAGATGACTCCTTGGAGTTCCCTCTCACCGCACACACAATCAAAGCCGTGATGGCGGTAAGCTAGTTATGACTAACCACATGATGGCACTACTTCATAATACATCTAGATGGAATATATATGCCGCACACTGAAGAGGGTCCGACCATTGCTTGTAGGATTTATTTGTCGCAGGTAGTGAGACCTCAGCAACGATGCTACAATGGGCCATGTCCGAGCTCCTGAAGAACCCGAGGGTGATGCAAAAGGTGCAGGGAGAAGTCCGGCGAGTGCTCAATGAGCAAGGCAAAGTGACGGAGGAGAGCTTAAGGAATATACACTACTTGCACCTAGTCATCAAGGAGACTCTTCGGTTGCACCCGGCGCTGCCACTGCTACTACCACGGGAGTGCCGCTCGCCATGCCAGGTACTCGGGTTCGACGTGCCAGTGGGGGCTACAGTGCTTGTGAACGCTTGGGCCATCGGTATGGATCCGATGCATTGGGACAAGCCAGAGGAGTTCATGCCAGAGAGGTTTGAATTCAACACCGTTGACTTCAAGGGTGGAGACTTTGAGTACACACCATTTGGGGCGGGACGAAGGATGTGCCCCGGGATGACGTTTGGGCTGGCAAATATGGAACTTGCGCTTGCTAGTATCTTATACCACTTTGACTGGGAGCTGCCACACGGGATGGCGGTGGCGGACCTGGATATGGCAGAGGTTGTCACGGTAACCTCGCGGCGGAAACATGACCTTCTGGTGGTTCCCGTGGTTCGCGTGCCGATATAGCCAGCCCACTGCCCATCAGCTTATGTTACACCATCGTCGCTAGCAGCCTTTGTCAGTTGTTTGCTCTTGTTTATCTCATGGTCATTTTTGTGAGTGTACCAAATCAATGTGCGTACAGTGATCACAGTGAAGATATCCAATTTCATTTACATTTTATATTTAGAGCTAGCGATCAAGTTTGATCGCTCTCTGCACTCCAAAGTGCCCACTCAACTTTTGTATTAATTTTGCCTTGAATGTCAAACCAATATAAGTAGAAAGCGAAACACCGATCCAACTAAAAAACACTCGACATGAGACGGACGGCAACTCGCTCCCAGAGGTGCCAATGCAAAACCCTAGTTGCGCCCCTGTCTCTTCACCTTGTTTCCCACCTCGCCACCACCGGAGAAAACCAGCCGGAAAAGCCTGACCGACTGATGGCATGCACGTCGATGGGTAGGACGCCGGTACGGCTGCCCCGAGACATGTCAGCGGTGAGCGCCGTCCATGCTACAAGCATGTGTAGCACTCTCCGTGTGCATGTATAGCTTCCACTAGGTTCATTTTGATATATACTCCCTCCGTTCCAAATTACTTGTCGCAGAAATGGATGTATCTAGAACTAAAAAATGTCTAGATATATCTATTTTTATGACAAGTAATTCCGAACGGAGGGAGTAGTATCTAACACCCGCATGGTCGACCAGACAACCAATGTGCATTAAGTTTGACCGTTCTCCATAGTGATCGGAAGTTACCCAATTTCATTTACATTTTATATTTAGCTTTAGCGATCACGTTTGACCGTTCTCTGCACTCCAAAAATACCTACTCAACTTCTGTACTAATTTTGCCTTGAATATCAAACCATTATAAGAAGAATGAGGCATGCATGAATTTTGGCAAAAAAAAAGAGAAAAACAAAAATAAAGAGACATGTACGTCAACCCCATCAACCGGAAAACGTTCAAATAAACCTTGAACTTGTAGGCAAAAGCTAAATCAAACCCTGAACTCTCAACCCCTGAAATCAGCACACCAAGCTCTCTGATTCCGGTCTATTTTGAACCTTGAGAGGATTTAGCTGGTATTCGCTAAATTGGGCCGGCCCATTAGCGTAGTTGCTCGCACTGCTCCGTTTTTTTTGTTTTTATTTTTCTTTGGTTTTTCATCGGTTTTATTCTGTTTTTTTATTACACTTTATTTTTCTCTGGTTTTTCTTGCGCCGTTATACTTTGTTTTTATGTTTTTTGATTTCCTTCGTATTGTTTATTTTTTCGTTTTTATTTTGTTTCTTTACCTGTAGCTGGTTTTCTTTTTTACACAAGTTTAATTGTCCTCAGTACTTAACGTACTTTTTTAAAATACATGTTTTCAATACTTTTTTTTGAATACACTGTATATTTTTCCAGATACACGTTTTACATTTTCTTAATGACAATGAACATTTTATAAACTACACAAACATTTTTTTACGTTGTTACACATTTTCAAAACTGTATACACTATTTTCAAACACATGTCACATATAGTAGTCTTTTAAGGACTTACACATTTTTCTACATCACGTAAACATTTTTTTTTACATTGTATACACTTTTTATAAAATGTCACAAGCACATTTTTTGAAATTGTTTTTGAATCACACGGATATAATTTTACATTGTAGATTGTTTTTTGAAATACCACATACATTTATCTAAACTCGTGATATTTTTAGGTGTCACAAACATTTTCTTTACACATTTGTTCAGGTTTCAAAAAAGAAAACGGTTTTACAATTTTCGTAAGGTGTTCGCACTTTCAAATTTTCTTCAGATTTCAAAAATGTATATGTTTCAAAAAGTGTTTGCTTTTTCAGAATTGGTTGCTTTTAAAAAAACAGTTGTTTTCTTAAAGTATTCGGAATTTTCAAAAAGTGCTCACACTTTATAAAATGTTCAGATATTCCCAAAATTATTTATGTTTTGAATATTTGTTTGCGCCTAAAAAATGTTTTCAAAGTTCAACGCTTCGATGTGTGCTTAAATACATCGGGCCTCTTATTACATCAGTCGTACGTGTCTGTACTATTGGCTAGCAGGTTGACCTCAACTTCGACTCTGGCATGAGTCATTTTTGTTACTTCGCGCTTTAAGGAAGAGAGATTTTTTATGTCACGCGCGATAAGAAAAAAAAGAAAAAAAAACCTGGCTTCATCGCTTCAAGGAAGAGAGATTTTTTACGTGGCGCGCGATAAGAAAAGGAGAAAAAAAAACTGGCTTCATGCCTGATGGGCCGGCCTAGTCGACTACACAGCCAATAATCCCGGGATTTAACATGCCACGTTGACAATCTCTGTTTGGGAACTCACTCAAGGTTGAAAATGCTCATGTGGGCTATGTGGAGCTCAGGATTCATGGAGGCACTCCCTGCTTGATTGTAGCATGTGAAGATGTATCTGGGCGCTGGTTGATGGGGAGCTCGCAGACCAGTTGAGGGCGTCAAGCGAACCATCAGCAAAGGCCTGGCTATTTTCAATGATCGAAGTATTATCTCATGCAGCTTTCTTGAAGCTTGCTGTGACACTTTGGGTTACGTGGACTGCGCGAAGAAAGGCTATACATGAAGGAGATTTCCAAAGCCCACATGCAACACACGCTTTCATCACTAGGTATATGGCAGATTTGGAGATCATCAAGGGGCAACAACCATCAGCTAATGCAGCAAGGGCGCATCCTGCAGGTAATATCAGGCCTCGAGCTCCTCCAACGGGCTTTGCAAAGATCCATGTTGATGCAGGAGTCTCTAAACGCTATGGAAAAGGCTCGGCTGTAGCTGTTTGTCGCGACGAACAAGGCATGTACCTGGGGAGCTCGGCATTGGTAATCAATGGACTTCAAGATGCAGCAACTCTAGAGACGATTGCATGCAGAGAAGCATATGCTCTTGCGGAAGACTTGGCTCTTCAAAACTTCATCATTGCTTCAGATGCGAAACAAGTCGTGAGTGATATCAACCAAAGAGTCAGAGGAACGTATGGCACCATAATAGAAGAGATAAAGGCAAGGGCGGCAAATTTCAAATAGTACAATTGTTTTTGAAGGTCGGTTAGCAAACAATGATGCTCATAGCTTAGCTAGATTTTCTCTTAAGTTAGCTCAGGGGCGCTACTTGTGGCTCATACAACCCCATGATCCTTGTATCCCACAAATTATGGCTTTCGATGAATAAAGTTCTTTCATCCCTCAAAAAAAAAAAAACTCAAGGTTGAAAATAGACCGGGATCAGAAAGTTTGGTGTGCTGATTTCCGGAATTTAAAGTTTGGGGTTTCATTTAGCTTTCATCTACACGTTCGAGGATTATTTCATTTAGCTTTCGTCTACACGTCGGTGGAAACCAGCCGGCAAAGCGTACCCGACAGACGGTGTGCACGTCGACGGAGGTAGAACGCCGGCCGGGACGGCAGCCCTCGGACATCTCGGCGATGAGCACCATCCACACGTACGCCACAAGCAAGCATAGCTCGCTCCGTGTGCATACATAGCTGCCACTAGGACAACCGTATCAATTCTAGCCATCTCTTAATATTTTTTTCTTTGAATCGAAATTGTAGTGGCATCCAGCTCTCGAAAGAAGAAAAGGAAACATATACTTGTCTTCATAGTAGACTACCAAAATATCATCGAAACGGCATAACACAAAATATCTAGCTATCGACAAATACTTTTGAAACTGATTTACAACAAGCAGGAAGTCCCCTTTATTTATTAGCGACAACATAACACAAAATATTTAGCTTATATTTTATTCTCACGGCTACATACGTGATTTTGGAACTAACATCAGTTTCTTCTTTCGACGCACGGTTAGCCCAAACACCTCTGCCATATCAACGTCCTTTCTCTCAACCCCGGCTGGCAGTTCCCAATCAAAATGGTACATGAGATTAGCCAACATAAGCTCGATATTGGTGATTCCGAGGTTTATACCAGGGCACATCCTTCGTCCTGCCCCGAACGGCAAGAACTGGAAATCATTCCCCTTGAAGTTGACATGCACAGCGCCGCCTTCCTCTATAAATCTTTCGGGTATGTACTCTTCTGCGTCCTCCCAGGAGTTGGAGTCCCTACCAATGGCCCATACATTGACAAGGATGTGCGTTCCAGCAGGAACCATGTACCCAATGACATTGCAGTCCCCCATGGCTAGGTGTGGAGGAAGGAAAGGTGCAACAGGATACAAACGGAGTGACTCCTTTATAACTGCTCTTAGGTATGTCATCTTGTCAATGTCGGTTTCACTGACGGTTTCTTGTCCCAGGGGTACGATGCTCCTCACCTCGTCTTGTAGCTTCCTCATCAAGCATGGCCTCCTCATGAGCTCGGCCAAGGTGAATTCGAGGGTGTTAGATGACGTATTTGTTAAACCGAAAAATACATCCTGTGGATATGAATGAATTAATTAGGACACTATGTAAGATATATATAAAGATCAGTATATAATTTGGAAGCTATTATTTCTACTTACCGTTAATAGAGCTTTAATGTGATCTCTTGTGAGACCGTACTCCTCCTGAGCAGACAATAGGATATCTAAGAAATCGCCACCCTTATGATCAAATGTTGACTTGCCCTTGCTCTCATGATCATCGATCAGCTCTTCCAGCAAATCGGCCCATCTATGCCTCACTCTCTCAGCCTTTGCACAAACTGCTCTTTTAAGCACTCCTACCCTAGTCAATATTGGAAAGTACTCCTCCACGTTGAACCCTCCTAGCAGCCGTGAGGTATCGTTGGCAAGGTCCTGGCACAGCTTGCTCCGTCTTTCTTTCAGAAAGGACTCCCCCGACACGATGCGACACGCCATGTCATACGCGAATGACCTGAGCAGCTCACTCATGTCCAAAGTACCACCTACTGCGGCGGCATCACTGATCTTGGCCATCACTATGCTCACCTAGATGTCATCCATCTTAAAACATGAGAGAAGCTAACATTTATGAAGCTCTTAGCTGAGGGCAAATTGAAAACCTGTATTATTTGCCCTCGCATGATCAAAGGTCAATATTTGTTGCAAATTATTTTTGAATGTATATTCAATATAACGGGTTTTATTTGCATGGAAGCGGCTACGCTAGCGATCCGACCAGCGAAACCGTGAACCCGTGGGTCAATCAGTTCACTGAGTGGTCCAGTCTCTTAGACTACAGTTGAGAGAGTGAGTTGCGTGGTTGACTAGGGTAGGATTGCTTAAAAAGGCAGTTTGTGCAAAGGTTGAGAGAGTGAGGCATAGATGTTAAGTGGTTGCTTCAAATGCTTCAAGGTTGTCATCTTTGTTGCATGTGAGTTGGTGACTATTGCTATGACTTGAGACGATTGACATAAGACCAGATCACGTCCCCACATTTTATTCAGAAATGACTACTTTAATATTTGTAATGTAAAAACCATTTTCTTGGCCTGGAGGGTCGGAAATTTGTAGGACTAGATTTTACAAGAGATTTCTGTCAAACACAGGAAGACTACAAAAATTACCTCATCCATGACGGCGCCGCGGAAAGACCGCACCTTTTTAGCACTCAACATGTGGGTGGTGGCGAGCTTCCTAGCCTGCCGCCAGTACTCGCCATATGGCGCGAATGCGACGTCGGATGCGCCGTACATGATGATGTCGTTGACTAGGGAGCGTGGCCGTGACGCCATCACATGGTCGTGCGTGCGCAGCACCGCCTCGGCGGCACGCGGTGACGACACGACAAACGTCGGCACGATGCCGAGGCGGAGGAGCATCACGTCGGGGCCATGCCTCCTGGCGAGGCCACGGAGGGAGACGTGTGGGAGGCAGCCGATGAGGTGCAGGTGCCCGATGATGGGAAGTGCCGGCGGCGAAGGTGGGAGCTGGAGGCAGTCTTCTCCCTCATGCTTATGTTTTTTTCCTGCCTTCCCAGTGAACCAGTAATGCACAAACAAGAGGGAGAAGGGGAAGAGCAACAGAAACCATGCCATGGTAAATTACTTTGTGGAGCTCTGCCGGCGAAATTGGTTCGTTGAACAAGCTTAGTTTGTCATTGCAATGCTCTATCTGTTGCTTATAAGCTAGCCAGGGGAAGTAAAAACACAAAAAATTGTCACGGGTTCTGGTGCCTGGAGCAAATAGTTCCTGTGTGTACAATGTTGTCAGTCACGGGTCACTCTCAACGCATTCTGGATCTGAGATCCGACAACGTAGCTTTCATTCCCCAAAAAACAGACAAGGCAGTCTTGGACTCTAGCTACGTGCTGGACCAATTGTTTTGTTACTCTTCAGAACGAACTGTGAAAACACCAACCATATCGGTAACGCAACCCATTTTTTTGGGTAAACTCTATGGTACTTTTTTTCTCAACGCAACAATAATCTGTTATGAAATCGATTGCACATGAATAATAAAAACACTGGATTAGAATGTCATGGCTTACTGATCCCATGAAACCAAGGCACATGACATG
>NC_057798.1:11269850-11278877 GCF_018294505.1 Triticum aestivum
CAAAAAACAATTGAGAAAAACACAAAAAAGTTCTGCCTCCATCCACACACTAGTATTGGATCTAGTATAACAAAAAAAAGGGTCAATATATGGTCGAATAAAAACAGTAGAGTGTTAGGGCTATGCCTCAAAATCACAATTCTGGAGACGAAGAAAAGAAGATAAGGGGACCAGATCGATCGTAGCACACTCAGTGCATCATCGTAGCCTGCCATCGCTTTGTCATGTCGACCAGAATCAATCATACATGGTCCTCCCAGTTCATGCTTGCGTCTCCTGCTACTAGAAGACAAAGGGGAATGAGGAGTGAGGAAAAGGAGAGCGACGTATGGGAGTTAGAAGGGAAAGCGAGCAGCGACAACGACCCTCTATTATTTCTTGACTCTGGCAATTCTAAAACGCAGACCAGAAACACAACATAACATAAAAGCAGACCCCTACCGCATGTCGCGAAAACGGGCCGATAACACATGCACAACATGAAAGGGTCGATGCGTGACGTGAAACGGGCCAACCAGGGGACATAGCAACGCCCTACACAGCGATTAGCAACGCGAGATCAAGCGTTTGCAAAATTTAGCAAATTAGTTTGTGTCATGGAGACTTAATTAAATGAGACATAACTAAATCTCATCTAGATGAGAATTATCAAATCTGAAAAACAAAAAACTGGAGGGGTGACATACGATTTTTTCCACTAGATTAGGCAAGTAAATTTTATTATGTTAATACATGCCATTTCTGTATGGTATAGAAAAACAATGACACTAAAACATATCAGGCTGCGTTTGGCAGCATAGTATTTTCGAAGTTTCAAGATAATACCATGGTAGTTTTAGAAACCACGGTTTGAAATACTTTGATGCGTTTGGTGTAAATAAAAATTGAAGTTTTATAAACCGAAGTATTTCTAAAACCGTGGTTTTTCTACAGTATTTGAAAAAGAGGTGCCGGCCTCTTTTTTCTAAACTGAGAAACACAAGCATCTGATTGCTGTTTCCCTGCTTTTTTTTTTCTCATGGGTCCATCTTGTACCTGCCGCCAGTATATTTTTCGAGACACCCAGTATATTTTTCGAGTGAGGTACCTGGCCAGTATGCAGATTGTTTTTTTGGAGACATAAACGATCGACCAAATCCATCAGGCCTCAGAAAAGTCCAAGCGTGTTGATGTGCAGCTTTCAGGTCGATGACCAGCCGGCTGTACGGCGCCGCCGGGTTTCCGAGCTTGACCAGCGCGTGGTGTACACATCCTTCGTGGAAGTGCAGGAGATAGACGAGGATGAGTTGACATCGTTCATGGTGAGGCTAGTCGGCAGCTGTTAGCACAGGCTGATTAATTCGCTCATGCAGCCCGTTAATTGTAGCTGACTTAGGTTTAGCTGCGTATCTGTCGGTCAAAACTACGTACAAGACAAAGCTGACCAAACACTTCGGTAGTATTGCCAAAGGGGGCGACGCTACGCGTCCACCGGCGAATCCGCGCGATATATCCGCCACCTCGATGACCGTTCGATCTACGCGCGTGTAGCCGTCCGATCGATCTCCTGGCACGCGGCTCGGTCGCCTCCCCTCACTCATTAATTCCTGAAACAACGGTCGAGTTGCAAAAACAAACGCTTTGTCCCGGCCCTGACAGACCCGCGCTTCGTCGCCTTCTCGACACACCAATTCCCGAAACAACAAACCAGTTGCAAAAACAACGGCCGCATTACAGAAACAATCCTGAAACAATGATCGCGTTGCAGAAACAATTCCTAAAACAACGATCGCGTTGCAGAAGTAATTCCTGAAACAACGGCTGCATTGCAGAAACAACTACCATGTTGCAAAAATTCGGAGATTGCCGAAACAATTCCTGAAACAACGGCCGCGTTGCAGAAATAATTCCTGAAACAACGGCTGCGCCTGCTTCGCCGACGGTTACGGGGACCTTCGGCGGGCTCGCGCCGCGGCAGAGGCGGCGAGGCGAACGCGCATCATCCGCCAGGGATGACTACACCGTGGTCCCAGCCTCACGTTCACCGACCGCTCGGGCCCGACCAGCCTTGTCGCTCCATCGTGGTCGGTGCCCACAACCGGCGGAATTATGTCGTTGTCGTTGCCTTCTCTCGCGCCTCCCTTCTGGCCGGACTGCAACATGTGCCCAGTTGCAAGAATGAGAGTAGGTTACGAAAACACTTTGCATGGTGAGATGAGATGAGCCTTCGGGTGAAAGCTGGGTCAACACATGGATAGAAGAAAGAACATCTCTGGCCAACATTTCACTAGAGATAAGGACGAAGGAGAGATATGGTATGCTGGTCCATGAAGACGCGTGACAAGCGCAGGATGCGGTGGACGTGAGAGAAAACATCGGTCGGTTGACCCCCAGCTTTTCCCATTGCCAAAACTATGAAAAACAACAGTTTTGGGAAATCAAAGTATTCATTGCCCGCGCGTTGAAATCAAACTATGCTACCAAACTAGGCCACTTGCGAGTTTCTTGAGGCCAATGCTACGGATCAGCCGGCTGATCCCGCATCGGCCCACCCGATTGACTTGATCATAACCGTTAGATGGAGACGCCAAGTCATTTAGTTTCTTTCACACCTCACAGCCGTACGCGCGCGTTTGCATACTGGCAGCACGACAGCGTCGCAGCGGCTGCACTTGCATTAGGCGTGGCATCATTCAACCATGCACGTCTACTTCTTGTACCGGCATGGCCGCGAAAAGTGGTGTATTCAATTTCTAGCAAGTGCATGGCAGCGGCATGCAAACTTTGGAGGCCAAAATGAGCCGCCATTGCAGCGACACGAGCTGCTGTAAAGATAAGCGCCCGAGTGGCTACTGCGTACAAGGGCTGACGCAATACAGGCCGAGACAATGATTCTGCGACGGTGGTCCGGCTACCGCGGGCGTCAGTGTGAGCCCACGAGCAGTTTTGCAATGCTGGATGCCGGACTCTGCGAGAGTGACGCGACCTCTTCGAGGACTGTGGCAATGTTACAAGGCGTGCTTCGATGACCATGGCGATGGCGCAGTGGCGTTATTCGAATGGCCATTGCGTGCTTTGACGGCTGCGGCGATGTTGCCATAGCAGGTCAGCCGCTTCGATGATGTTGTGTCGTTGTGCTTCGACAACCATGGCGATGCTGCGACGTACGGCTGCTTGACTACTTCGATGATGCTGCGACGACGTGCTTTGACGGCCGTGTCGGCACTGAGATGACAACCTGGCTGCTTCGATGATGCTAACGTGTTATAATGGTTGCGGTGATGCTATGACACCATGCTTCCAATGGTTGCGGCGATGCTGCAACATTTTGCTTTGACGACCACGGTGATGCTGTGACGGAGACCAGATGCTCTGATGATGATGTGACGGCGTGCTTGACGGTCCCGGCGGTGTAGTGACAACGGCATGGCTGCTTTGACGACATGCTTCGATGGCCGCGGCCATGTGGCGACAACGGCCAGGCTGCTCTTGTGATGCTGCCATGGCATGCTTCGACGACGGCCAGGCTGCTCCAATGATGTTGCGATGGCATGCATCGATTCGATGGCGATGGCATCAAGGACGCTACTCCATGCCTGACCAACATTACGGGAGATTTTCCAGATGCACAAAAACACGATGCCCAATCCGGCAGCCCCACCTGCAGCAGCCCATATTTTGCAGTGTGCACATTCCGGCGCCCAAAATTTACAGCCCGGGATACCGCTTTTAGCGCGTGCGCAAAAGTTTTTTATGCGCACTCTATTTTACTGCGTCTGTTGGAGCATTGTTTTTGTCTCCGGCGCATAAAAACTACGGTTTTTAGCGTGTGAGGCATTTTTTGTGCGCCTGTTGGAGATGCTCTTAGCAGTCTGGATCTTGGGATCCTAATATCCCGAACATTATTCTTCATCCTTATGTAAATGACCTTGGTATCATTTGATGAATAAAGTTGTTATGCTAAAGAAAAGACCTTCTTTTATTTTGGATTGTCAAATACCAATATTCATGCTTCATAGCAACAACTCCCTCCCCCTCCCTTCTACATGGAGATACCAAAAGTCAGGCCTGAACCTTGAAGCGCCTCCTCGACGATCTTGTCGAGCCGCACCGCCATCTCGGGCGTCATGTGGTTTTTCCAGTTGCCGACCGCTCCCTTCCTGAAGTATACGTCGTTCTTGATGCCCATCATGGCGCTGATGCTGGCATTCTTGTTCACCTCCGAGAGTCTCTCAAAGCTACAGAGCTGCACGATCTCCTGCACCACCCCAGCATCCTCCTCCGCGCATGAAAACGGGCACCCCATGAACGCCGCGAGATTCATTGCCTTGCCGATTGGTCTTGCAACATCTCCTCGTACTTGAGGAAGAGCACCTTCTCAGGCCTCCTCTGGCTCTCCTCTCAGTACTCTAGGGCATGCGCCAGTGCGGTCCGGAGCTGGTCTGCCCCTCACAGAAGAGCTTGAACGCCTCCTCGAAGGTTGGCGAGGGAGACTGCAGGCCAACCACCCGCCGCAACGCCACTGCAATCTTGTTGTCATAGATCCAGAAGGAGACCATCGCGTCCTTGGGCTCCCGGCAGACGTAGACGACCCGACCGCACTCTATTGTGTGGTTGGGTAGCAGGGAGTAGGGCAAGTGGGGTTGCAAGCAGTCAGGGAGAAGGGAGCGCCATGGTCTCAGGTATGGGCTTGGACTCGAGGAAAGCGACGCAGTCATGCGGGTTGCGGTGGTGGAGCGGGTGGTCGGAGTCGGACGGCGAGTACATGGCACGGTTGAGCATCGCGAAGGCGAGCGCCTTGAGCCAGGTGGTGTCAGACCAGGGGCAGCTGGCGAGGAAGAAGTCCGTTGGCCTTGGCTCAAAGGATTCCTGGGCGGCGGCCATGCGCTCGAGAAGGAACTCACGGATCCAGAAGCCTCGTTACTGGCGGGTAAGGTGTACCGGGCACCGTGGGAGCGACACCATGATCTCAGACATGTCAGCCTGACCCTGAGAGGCGGTCTCGTCGACTTCTTCCCCGGCCATGGCACCGGTGGGAGCATCACTCATGGCTTCTCTTTGTAGGAGGCAACCGGATGAGCCGGCGATGGACGAGTGGAGGAGTGTCATAGCTTCAAGGGGTAAATATTCTCTTATACTATATCACGATCAAGTTGGTTTTCCACTTCAGCTTTATGAATCTTGAAAAAGTTCAAAGCCTCATCCTTAGATTTCAGAAGATACACATGGCAGTATCTAGTGGAGTCATCAATTAATGTCATGAAATATTTCTTTCCATGTTTTGTCAAAACACCATTCATTGCACATAGGTCTGAATGTATGAGCTCTAGTGGTGCAAGATTTCTCGCTTCCGCAGTCGTGTGAGACTTATGAGGTTGCTTAGCTTGCACACAAACTTGACACTTAGATCCCTTGACAGTGGTGAAACTAGGGGTTAAGTTCAATTTGCCTAGTCGCGTTATGCAACCAAAGTTAACATGACAGAGACGTGAATGCCACATATTTGATTCACTATTGTTGCAAACATGATTAACAACTTTATTGCAAACATCTGACAAGGATAAATGAAACAGGCCTCTTGACTCATTACCAACAAAGGTTCCATACTTGCATATTACAAATTTATTCGACTCAAAGACAAGCTTGTAGCCATCTCTACATAGAAGAGATCGACTAGCAAGATTTTTATTGACGAAGGGGACATAATGCACATTCTTCAGCCGCACGATCTTCCCTGAATTAAACTTCAGATCAACCGTGCCAACACCACAAACATAAGCACTTGAACCGTTGCCCATCAGCACGGTTGAAGTCCCTGCGGTCTGATAAGACGAAAACATGGAAATATCACCGCATACATGCACATTAGCACCGTGTCAATCAACCAATCAGGAGATTGACATACTGAAAGAATAGTGGGAAATATACCATACCCAACATCCTTCATGTTAATATCACCAATGACCACATTAGCGGTCTTTCCGTCTTTTCCAAGATGACGCTTGTCATAACGATTAGGGAAACTAGGAGCCCAATTATCAGGATCTCCTCGATTAGGGCAACTAGGAGCCCAATGATCAGGATCTCCGCACATATGACAAACACCTTTCTTCTTGTCATTCTTCTTCTTGAAGTTGGTGTGCCGTACAGCCTTGTTCTTCCCATCAAACTTTGTTTTACCATTAAACTTGCCCTTGTTCTTGAACTTGTGGGATTGAAAGTTTTTCTTCTGTACCAGATTAGCACTAGATCCTCCCTCAATACCTCGAGCACGTATGTCTTTTGCTCTCGCCTTTTCTTCCACATCAAGAGTACCATTGAGATCCGAAATGGAAAACTTCTGCCTCTTATGGTTCAGTAAGGTAGTAAAGTTCCTCCACGAAGGAGTAAGCTTAGTGATGATACCTCCGGCAACAAACTTGTCCGGTAGCATACAATTGAAGTGCTCAAGTTCTCTAGCAAATGACTGTATCTCATGAGCTTGCTCAACAACAGAGCGCTCTTCAGTCATCCTGTAGTCATAGAATTGTTCCATGATGTACAACTCAGTGTCGGCATCCGACCCCAACTTGGCCTCGAGTGCATCCCACATATGTTTTCCATTATCAATTGATGCATAAGCATCAACTATGTTCTCACCAAAAAAAACTAAAGAGAGCAGCCTTAAATAGGGTATCCATTTTCTGAAAAGCTTGTTCCTATTGAGCATCATAATCTCCTTCAGGTTTACTAAGAGTGGCGTCATAGCAGCTCATGGTCTGAAACCATAGAACGGCTCTCACACACCATCTCTTTTAGTGGATACCCTCAAACATAGGAAGTCTCATGGAAGCAGCAAAACCACTTGAGGTAAATTTCCTATAATAAGGTTTTTGGATTGTTTGAAATATGAGCAATTTACCATATGATTTTACTAACAAAAATACTAGATAAAACATGACTATTATAGCAAAAATAAAACAAGTCATGCAATATGACGGAGAGAATGTGAATAGCATCTTCATTTATGAACTAGAACAGAACATATTGAGAACAGAAACTAGATCTAGAAACCGAGGCAGGATCTCAAACAGAAGAAACATGAGAACTTATGGAGCATCGGCAGAAGCACAAGGTTGTTGACGTCAGGGAAGTAGTCGTCAGAGTCCGTGATGAACATGGCAGTAGTCGTGTAGAGCGCTCCCCAAAAACCTTCTCACCCTTCTCCCGTATAGGACTAAAAAAGGTGCGGTTTCGAAGGCCTATTGTCCCAACCTGCGGTGCACGCCGCAGGCCAAGATGGGGAAGATCGTAGCGGTAGCGCAGTGCTCAGGGAGGTGAAGCAAAAGAGGGAGACGAAGCGAAGCGAACAGCTCCCGCGTGACCATTCGTATACCCGTCATGCATGGTGAAAATTTAGACATCGGCTCAACTCATTCCAGCAACCAGCGGCGCGAGGTGGGCGGCGGAGGAGGATAGCATGTGGATGTCCCTCTTGGTCTCATACTCATACATGTGGGGAAACAACCTCCATTATAAGGAGGTCCAGCTCTCACTAAACTAGCAATACGGGACTAAACTTTCATAGTACCCCTTGCCTTGCACGAATGGGCTAAGTGGACCTATAGAATTTATTAGGAATTTGTGAAATTGCTATTGGGCTATCCCAAAATAAACTAAATTCCAGCAGTCTCCCAGGCTACCCAGTGGTCCGAGCTGCCTTTTATGATCTAAACAGACTGCATGGAAGTGGTAAAGCTGATCGAGGGAGGTGATGATGACCAGTCGGAGTATATGACGATTGATCCGCGAGATTACTTCGCGTCTTTGGGTACGTGGTGAGTTAATCTTGTTAAGCGAGAAGTGTGGATTCAATCAGGGGCAGGTCTAGACCCCTGCCAATCACTCGCCCCCTCAATCTTTTTCAGTGGGCTGTATACTGTACATCGCTAATGGCCGCAGCTAATTGCATCATTAGCACATATAAAATAAGTATTACTTGTATTATTCATTGAAACAGCAACACCGAATATAAAAGACCAGAGCCCAATAGCCCATCCATCTAGGCGTATAGTTGTGGCTGACTGTTGTTTTGCCCCTGGACAATGTGATCGATCCGATCGATTGAATGAGTCTTCTGCTGGACTCTTAGGGTATTTGCCGCGGCCGCTCGTCACGACTCACGATGACTATACCATCCACCGGTCTAAGTCCACTGTCCAGATACGACCAGACACAGGTGGATTAGATCATCAGAAATTCAGAATACGGCTAGAGGCTGCTAGCCAGGTGACCAGGATCGAAGATATTGGCAGCAGGTACCACTACGCACCAGTCGTTCTTTTCATGAATTATGATCTGTCTGGTTAATTAGTATTGCGTACAAAATAGAGCTTTTGACAATTTGTGCATCTTTGGATCCACATCATGAGATATTTCACGTTTTAAATATATCCACAGTGGTGGATTTCTGTATCCTGTAGTCTTTTATTGTCGAGAATGGGCTCAATTTGAGTCTAAACTTGCCCATTTCAACCATCTAAACCTAAAAAATCTAGTCTTCACTTGCTAGTTTAATAGCCGGATGGTTTTAAACAAGTAAAACTACTACATACTCAATGGTTGATAGATTAATGCGGTTGGTTATAACTCTTCCAATATCAACCGTGACAACAAAAAGAGCTTTTTCGACTATGAACTAGTCAAGACAAGTTTTCGAAACAGAATGAAGATGATTTCTTTCGTCATTATATAATTGTCTATATTGTTAAGGAAAAATAGTTGTAGAGTCCATATTATCAACTTGTTCAATACTGGTGGTTGCAGAGTCCATTTAAGTTAAGAGAAATATAACATTCTTTTGTAGTTTCAGATATACATGCATTTTGATGATTTATCATCAACACTATCGCGAGACTTGAAATATCATGATTTTCTGTGACTTTTGTGAATGTTGGCTTTTCGCCCCCGCCCTCCCCCCCTCATATGACCAAATCCTGGCTCCGCCCCTGGCTTCAATCCAGTCCGAATGAGGTTCTGGACCTATGTAATATACACATGGCTGCTGCT
>NC_057798.1:11279154-11280275 GCF_018294505.1 Triticum aestivum
AGACACGATACAACTTGCGTCTATTCAGATAAGGAAACAGAGCATACAAGCGAGCCATTTATACTAATGACTGTGCGACGCAACCCCAGAGCTCTGCCTCGGTGATTGCCTGAGCAAGTTGCGCCAACATCTGAGTGTCTATGCTACCATAGATCATAACACAACCTTACATTTCCCTTTGCATCAGCCATGAAGAAGAATCCCAAGGCACTCACGTGGTTGGCAACTTTGCAAATTTATTAATAGATTAGATGAAGTTATTCTACGATCTAGTTAACAGACTCCAAGTTGCCTATAACTACAGACATGGCTATTTGAATAATTTAACCCTGCACGGGTGTACCACGGTTTAAATCCTAACCTGACTATAGCCCCTAATGTCGTGCATCACAACACATACCTCCAGAAGGATCACACAACTTTAGGTGCGCGGTAAAGAGAGATATCCCACGACTCTCCCCAAGGTTGCAAACAATGTGTAGGAGCCACCTAACTGAGTTGAAGCCGAATCGGGAGTCCATCCAAAGCTCTGAGTCGGACACAGATATTACAGGGATGGCGAAGTAGCCAAATAATACTACCCAACATAAACGTGCCGCAAATCCTATGCATAAACAACAGGGGCATTTCCCCAAACATAAATAGTGCTAACGTTCAGAATCATCTCCGTACCTGCAGAAAACACAATTAAAGCGTATGGTAAACACAATCTCAGCATAATCAAATTCATCGTCTCCCACTGCTTGATGACAACTTGTGTGTCGCTCTCGATGATAGTTTTGTGGAAGCCCGGCTCTGAGAGCCATACGCACTCCATCACGGGTCGTTTCAGCTTCCATCGTCGTTGGATCAACAACCCGGTGGTTCCATGATTGGAGTATTTTCTATTTCATGCTTCTTCCAGCAATTAACGCGGTCACACAGATCCTTGTTGTGTCAACCACGTCTGGAGATCTCACAGGGCTCGGTCGATCGGCCCCTATCACTACAATTTATTTATGTTATTAGGCGGAAAAAATAGTGTAAGCTATCTTAATCAGATGGTAGTTGGATCAGTTGTTCGTTCGTGATCAGCAACATACATAGACACATAGCTGTAATTAAACTGTACTATATTATTT
>NC_057798.1:11280547-11293835 GCF_018294505.1 Triticum aestivum
TCAAACCAACGCAAACACATTAGCCAGCCCCTGAGCTCATTGCTACCTAGTGTAACGAAGTACTTAGAATCAAAGCAAGCTCCTCATTCCACCGGCCAGGCCAGACCAGCGGCGATCGATCGATGGCCTCCGGTGCTCGGAACACGGTGCTGCTCCTTGTCCTGGTCGGCGTCGTCCTGCAACTGAGCTCCGTCATGCCCACCGCGGTGGCCGGCAGGATGCTGGCCAACGAGGTGGCAGGCGGCGCGGGCCACATGAACGACGAAGTCACCGGAGGTGGCCGCCGCCAGCTCATCCACGCCGGTGTTAGCATGGACCTACCCGTCTGGCGCCGCTGGCACGTCGACACCGACGTCGACATCCTCCCGCGTCGTGACCCATGAACTGATCAGTTTAATTCATCGGTTCCCCGGTGCATGCATGCGTTCGTTGTTCCTGCGTTTCGTATGGTTTGGATGGAGTGCTTAATTTGCGTCTAGTAATTTGTAACCTTGAATCGCGCGATCTTGCCCACGCGGCTTGAACAAAATGTATTTTTATTTACTATTTCTTGTTTATATATACTCCCTCCATCCTAATCTCACTAGTGTCAAAAATGTCTTACATCATGGAACAGAAAAATTACTATATATCCTTAAAAAAAAAAGAGTTCTGTGTTCAAGCTACCACTTGGAGTCACATGTTAATGGTAGTTGGCGCTGAAGGATCTACGTGAACTCCGTTGATGTTTAAGTGACACAACATACTTTGACCATACTCGGAATGATTTTTTCTTTTAAAAAAACACTCTTTGCAATAACGTGGCATGTTAATTTTTATATGTGAACTCCGTTAACGTTCGTTTTTCTCGTCCATTTTTTCTCATAAAAAGATTCTTTGAAACTTATCAACATGAGATCAAGTTTGTAACATCTTGACGTGAGGAATCCAACGATGAAAACGGTTCGAGATTTGGAATAAACGTTTAAGTAATATAAAACTTTTGAATAAGTAATACTCCCTCCTTCCCAAAATAAGTGTCTCAATCTTAGTACAACTTTGTACTAGAGCTAGTACAAAGTTGAGACAGTTATTTTGGGACGGAGGGAGTAAAACTTTTTGAATAAACAAATCTACGAAGAAAGTGAAAACTCTTAGGTTGCAACAAGTGGAACACATGCACGCGCCAATTGTCGCAAGCTGGAAAGGTGGGAATGACCTTTTGATACGTCTCCAACATATCTACTTTTCCAAATATTCTTGCTCTTGTTTTGGCCTCTAATTTGCATGATTTAAGTAAAACTAACCCGGACTGACGTTGTTTTCAGTCGAACTACCTTTGTGTTATTTTTGTGCAGAAATAGAAGTTTTCAGAATTGGACGAAACTTTATGAAGCTTTTTTACGAAATAAAAGAAAAATACCGGAGCAAAGAACTGCTGGAGTATGGTCACCCTGGGCCCACAAGCCCAAGGGGGCACTGGGCAGGCTTGTGCCCCCTTGATGCCTTCCTGGCTTAATTCCAATGCTATTTTTTCCGTCTTCCTGAGAAAAAAAATGAGAAGGAAAATTTCAGCATGTTGTACGATACGGAGCCATCTCCCGTTCTTTATTGGGAGCCTTGATCTGGAGCCCGTTCGTGGCTCTGGAGAGAGGGATCATCACCGTCATCATTATCAATCCTTCTCCATCAACAATCTCATGATGCTCATGATCATGTGTGAGTAATTCCCTTGCAATCTCTAAACGGTCTTATAGTATTTAGGAAGACAGGGGGTAAATGGCAGGAAGGTTTTCTCCCTCCTAACTCATGTAACTAAATTCTGCTACTCCTCTTTGTAAAACTACCTTTCTAATTACAAATGAAAAAGACTCACAGTACCTTTCTAATTACAAATGAAAAGGACTCACACAGTACCTTGCTAACTACAAATGAAAAAGACTCACATTCCCCTACTGTTTTTGGTCAAATAAATAAATATAAATGGTCTCCAAACTTGGCTATCCAAATATTCTCTCAAGTAGCTGCTCAAACCTTTAGTGCATTTGGATTTAACATGCCAATGGTTGTCCTGTATTATTCTTCAGTTTTCGTCGTGCACAATGGCTATGTATTTGCAAGCCTTTTAGGTGCTAATAACTAGGAAGCTACAATCCCCAATTTTACGTCTCTACATTTTTTGTGATTTTTGAAGTTTCGACATGTGTATTCCCATCATACTCTTATTCTTTTTTTCCAGTAATGTTTGTAGAAACTAGAAAGAGACTGATTGGGATGCTAACCATAACTTGAGTCTAGGGCAAATAAATCCTCTCTCTAAGGATAGATTGTATTTTGTTATGTGTCATTTCCTCGCACTTTTTCCTGTTGCTGGAGAGTACTGCATTGTCAATGATATTCTTGTACTGATGGTAGTGTAAAAACTCGGGAGTTAGGAGTGTGTTCCAGCAAGGTACTCCCTCCGTTCCACAATATAGTGCGCCGCGCTTTCACGGGAGCAAATATTACATCACTGAATTCATATCGAAAATACGAATTCAATGGTATAATTTTTGCTCCCGCTGCAATCGGTCTTGTTGGTTAAATTTACGGTCAAACTTGAATCTCGGGAATCGTGAGCGCACTACATTGTGAAATGAAGGGAGTATGAATAAACTGAATGGGCAGACGACAAGATTTGTTCTACCGATCATCATCCTTAGGAGGGCATTTGATGCTATAGAGTTACAGATAGATGCTTTTGGTGGATTATTACCTACAAATGGAAGATTGGTGGGCCTTTTCTCCTTAAATTGCTGTTACGCAGTGGCACTGTAGAGCTGAATAGGGAGGGATCTCCTATTCGGCGCTTCAGGTGCCACCGAAGCTCACTGGCGCACACGCGCTGACACTGGTGGGCCGGCCCAGTTAGATTTCTCATTTTTTTTCCTGGTTAGTTAGATCACATTTTGGAAACAAAAATAAACGAATTCATCCTGCAAAAACGAAAAAAACGTGAATTCAGAAAAGTTCACGTTTTAAAAAAACCATCAATTTTGAAGAACGTCATCAACATTAAAAGAAAAGTCCATCGACCTAGAAAAACATTGATCGAATCAGTAAAAAATGTTCATAAATTCAAAAAAAATTCTTTGATTTTAAAAAATGTTCATATAATTTAATACTTTTTCATTAAATTGGAAAATCCATTTTTTGATAAAAGTCTATTGATTTGGAAAAAAATTCAAAAATTTGAATAAAAGCACATTGATTTGAATAAAATGTTTACGAATTTTAATAAGAGTGCACAGATTTTGAAGAAAAATTTCTTGAAAAAACCCACGCATTTAAGAAAAAGGAAAAATGAAAAATCAAGAAAAACTAAAAGAAAACCGAATGAAAATTTCTTGAAAAAAAACTGATTATCTTTCAAAAAACGCAAGCAATTTTTTGAAAAAATTGAACATTTTTTATTTTTGCGAATATTTTTTCGAAATTCTGAACATTTTTCAAAATTGCAAAGATTATTTTGGAAGCGTGAACAAGTTTTTAGCAATACGATTTTTTTTTCAAATTTTCATATTATTTAGAAAAACGTGAATATTTTCAGAAATATACGAACATTTGTTTTAAAGCAGGGACATTTTTTGAAACTGATAATTTTCAACCTTACGAACATTTTGTAAACCAAATATTTTTGAAATTTGAGAACATTTTTTGAAAACATGGTTTTTTTTAAACTGTGCACATTTTTTTGAAAACACGAACATTGGTTCGAATACCCGAACATATTTTCAAATTTGTGAACAGTTTTGAATTCTAAACATTATTTAAACTTGCGAATTATTGAAAAAAGAGAAAAAGGAAAGAAAAGAAAAAGGAAGAAAGAAACAGAAAAGATAAAAACGAAAACAAAAATAAAAAAGAAATAGAAAGGAAAAACAAAAAACAAAAAACCTATAGAAAACCAGCCACAAAATCCAACAGGAAAAAAGAAAAACCGATACAGGGAACCTCCAAACCGGGAGAAAACCACCTGTCCGTAACAGCTACGCTAACTGCTAATGGGCCGGCTCTCGTGAAGCCTATGCGAAGCCTCCACAGCGTGACATTTCGTGCGTCATATATTATTTTCCTTGTGAGTTCGAATCCGGTTGGCTGCACCTTTTTTGTATTTTACATAAATAAAAGGGTATATGGGCTGGCCCAGGCAAGAGCACCTTCAACGCCAATTAACAAAATGCACGTTAGCGGGCACTGAATAGGAAATGCTAGCTGAATAAGTCAGCTGTGACACGAAACCAAAATATTATGCATATCGCAGCCATGCCCATCCATTTTTTTAGAACAGCCCATCCAACTAAGTTAGTTTGGTCATATAGTGTATGTATGACGACCCACTTGCCAGGAAAGATCCTGAGAGGCCCATGAACCTATTTGAAAGAAGCCCAATAGACACATATGGAATCAAACTGAAGACTACTCTTCACTGAAAAAACTAAACGCAAGCCATGCTCAGACCCAGAGATGGGAAAGGCCATCGTCTATATGAAGCGCCTATATGAAGGAGGATGGCATCATGGGAACAGACAAGAAGTTGGACACTCATCGCAACCCGACAACAAAACCAAATTGATCCACGGTATCCTGCCTAGATCAACCACCAGAACCCGACGAGTTGCCTTCCAACATGCGGGAAATCACTAGTGTTGCGACCGTGCGATTCACATGAGCTCGTGTGGTTGTTGTGCTATTCATGTTGGTATGCACCTTCGGCCTCCACGTGTGTGCAAGCCTCCCTCATTGTCTTTAGGATATCTTCTTTGTCTTTGCATTCTTTCCCGCTTTCAGCGGCATGTTGGCTCATTGGGTGTCGAAAGACACTCAAGGCTGTCATGGATGCCATTTCTCACTCAGTCCCCGTTGACGGTACCAGCTATCATCGGATACATGACTGAACAATGAACTTGTGAGACCCCACATGGAAAAAAAGACCGGCATGGGCCGCACGGGAACTTGAAGCAACTTGATCCAGTTTTTATGCCCATATTTGGGGTAAAACAACACACAACACCTCAGTTTCAAGCCTTGGGAAAGTACTTCCATCTACCAATACTTCGCCATACAAAACGTGTATATTCCATTCAAAATACAAGTGCAATAGCTCTGCCCATATACAATATGCTTGTGCTCAATCCTACCAGGTTGAATATAAGAACATTATAAGAACATACCACGTATAATAATATACTTTAACTGCATTTTGGATTGTTTATATTTGTCATTGAGAGCGAAAATAACGTTTATATTTACAACAAAAGTAATCATAAGGTGCTCACAGTATTTCTTTCTTGCAAATCTCGACAGTACTGCTCTTAATTACTCCCTCTGTAAACTGACATAAAAGTGTGTAGATTACTAAAGTAGTGATCTAAAACGTGTAGATTACTACAAAAGATTAAGATATTTCCCTGTGACTGGGATGCTGTGCTTGTTTGAACTGAAGAAACAAAAGTCGTCGAGTACGATGCTTATCTGATATTTCTTCCGGATTCCTCTCATGTCAGGACAAAAGGGCAGGTGCGGGAGTTGACCAACTAATTAACATCTTTGGCTTTTACTCCTCATGTTTTGTTTTTTGTACTATAAACATTGCAATGATGCAACAATTATACTTTGTTTTTTAGGGAAGGCAACAATTAGACTTAACAACTTTCAAGGCAAGAACTCGGTCAAATTAAAGAAAAGATTGCTCTTATCACTGAGCACATCCAAGTAGGCACTAAGTTAATTACTACTACTGCTCAATAATGCCGGCAGCTATACAAATGTACTCCCACCCTCCTTAAAAGAGTGTATTTCTTTGTTGGAAAGTCAAACTTTTTTTATGTTTAGCCGTATTTATACAATAATAGACCAACATTTATGCCATCAAATTAGTAGCATTGGATTAATGATAAATTATATTTTCGTCATATATCTATTTGGTTTCAGAAGCATTGATATATTTTTGCACAAACTTGGTCAAACTTTGAGATAGTTTAACCCTACAACAAAGTTGAAAGTACACTCTTTTAAGGACGAAGAGAGTAGTATATGATGGCCAATGGCCGGCACATGGAAACTAATTTCATAAGTACTAGTACTATGTAATGGCCGGCACTTGCAAAAGTATCCAATCCATCTTTCTCATGAACCTGTGATGGTGCGTTTTGAGCTGGGCACTCACCCACCAAAAACAATGGACGCAAGCCATAATCCCTTGCTTGCACTTGGAGTACTCATCATCCCGTTGGCCTACTTCATCCTTGCGGCGCGCCTTCGAGCCGGCCCCAGGCCGCCGCCGGGGCCATGGGCGCTCCCGTTGATCGGCCACTTGCACCACATGATGGGCAAGCTTCCGCACCATAGGATGCGCGACCTTGCCCGGCGGCATGGCCCGCTGATGCTACTCCGCCTCGGTGACCTGCCCATCGTGGTTGCTTCGTCGGCAGAGGCAGCCCGCGAGGTCATGAGGACACACGACGTGGCCTTCGCGACACGCCCCATCAGCATGATCAAGTGATTGACCCTTGTTGACGGCTCAGAGGGGCTCATCTTTGCGCCCTACGGCAACGCCTGGAGGCAGCTGCGCAAAATTTGCACCGTGGAGCTGCTTAGCGCCCGATGCGTGCAGTCTTCGAGAAGCATCCGAGAGCAGGAGGTCCAGCGCCTCCTCCAGGAGGTGTTGACGGCAACGGCAACACCCGGGGCGGCGGTGAACCTTAGCGCACTACTGTCATCGTATGTCAATGACTCGACAGTGCGCGCCATTATAGGCAGCCGGTTCAAGGACCGGGAGACGTTCCTTCGGCTAATGGGGGAAAGTATGGAGCTATTCTCGAGGCCCGGCTTGCCGGACCTCTATCCATCGTCACGCTTAGCGATGCTCATCAGCCGAAAACCACGCCTGATGAAGCACCACCACCATGAAATGATGGGTTTCATGGAAACCATCATCCAGGAGCACCAAGTGCCACAAGGAGCCGCAGGTGACAAAGAGGAGGACTTGGTTGACGTGCTCTTGAGAATCCAGAAAGAAGATAACTCCTTGGAGTTCCCGCTCACCACACACACGATCAAAGCCGTGATGGCGGTAAGCTAGTTACGACTAACCACATGATGGTACTACTTCAATAATACATGCATCTACATGGAATATATATGTCGCGCACTGAAGACGTCCGACCATTGCTTGTAGGATTTATTTGTCGCAGGTAGTGAGACCTCAGCAACGATGCTACAATGGGCCATGTCCGAGCTCATGAAGAACCCGAGGGTGATGCAAAAGGTGCAGGGAGAAGTTCGGCGAGTGCTCAATGAGCAAGGCAAAGTGATGGAGGAGAGCTTAAGGAATATACACTACTTACACCTAGTCATCAAGGAGACTCTTCGGTTGCACCCGGCGCTGCCACTGCTACTACCACGGGAATGCCGCTCGCCATGCCAGGTACTCGGGTTCGACGTGCCAGTGGGGGCTACAGTTCTTGTGAACGCTTGGGCCATCGGTAGGGATCCGATGCATTGGGACAAGCCAGAGGAGTTCATGCCAGAGAGGTTTGAATTCAACACCGTTGACTTCAAGGGGGGAGACTTTGAGTACACACCATTTGGGGCGGGACGAAGGATGTGCCCCGGGATGACGTTTGGGCTGGCCAATATGGAACTTGCGCTTGCTAGTATCTTGTACCACTTTGATTGGGAGCTGCCACACGGGATGGCGGCGGTGGACCTAGATATGGCAGAGGTCGTCACAGTAACCTCACGACGGAAACATGACCTTCTGGTGGTTCCCGTGGTTCGCACGCCGATATAACTAGCCCACTACCCATCAGCTTATGTTACACCATCGTCGCTAGCAGCCTTTGTCAGTTGTTTGCTCTTGTTTATCTCATGGTCATTTTTGTGGGTGTACCAAATCAATGTGCGTACAGTGATCACAGGGAAGATATCCAATTTCATTTACATTTTATATTTAAAGCTAGCGATCAAGTTTGATCGCTCTCTGCACTCCAAAATGCCTACTCAACTTTTGTATTAATTTTGCCTTCAATACCAAACCAATATAAGTAGAAAGCAACACACCGATCCAACTGAAAAACACTCGACATGAGACGGACGGCAAGTCTCTCCCAGAGGTGCCGATGCAAAAACCCTAGTTGCGCCCCTGTCTCTTCACCTTGTTGCCCAGAGCTGCCGCCACGGGAGAAAACCAGCCGGAAAAGCCTGACCGACTGATGGCATGCACGTCGATGGGTAGGACGGCGGTACGGCTGCCCTGCAGCCCTGGGACATGTCAGCGGTGAGCACCGTCCATGCCACAAGCATGTGTACATTGCACTCTCCGTGTGCATGTATAGCTTCCACTAGGTTGATTGTTTGATCCATTTCGTGGACAACCGTATCAGTTCTATCTAACACCCGCATGGTGGACCAGACAACCAATGTGCATATAGTGATAGGAAGATACCCAATTTCATTTACATTTTATATTTAGCCTTAGCGATCAAGTTTGACCGTTCTCTGCACTCCAAAAATACCTACTCAACTTCTGTATTAATTTTGCCTTGAATATCAAACCATTATAAGAAGAATGAGGCATGCATGAATTTTGGCAAAAAAAAAAAGATAAAAAGAAAAAGAAAGAGACATATACATCAACCCCATCAACCGGAAAACGTTCAACATAAACCTTAAACTTGTAGGCAAAAGCTAAATCAAACCCTGAACTCTCAATCCCTGAAATCAGCACACCAAACTCTTTGATCCCGGTCTATTTTGAACCTTGAGAGGACTTAGCTGGTATTCGCTAAATTGGGCCGGCCATTAGTGTAGTTGCTCGCGCTGCTCTGTTTTTTTCATCAGTTCTATTCTGTTTTTATTACACTTTATTTTTCTCTGGTTTTTCTTTCATCGTTATACTTTTGTTTTTATGTTTTTTGATTTCCTTCGTATTGTTTTTTTCGTTTTTATTTTGTTTCTTTACCTGTATCTGGTTTTCTCTTCTACACAAGTTTAATTATTCTCAGTACCCAACGTACATTTCTAGTGCATACATGAAATATTTTTTGGATACACTTTCGACATTATTCAAACACATTACATACTTATTTAAAATAAATGTTTTCAATACTTTTTGTGAATATACGGTATATTTTTCCAGATACACATTTTACATTTTCTTAACGACAATAAACATTTTATAAACTACACAAACATTTTTTACATTGTTACACATTTTCAAAATTGTATACACTATTTTTAAACACATGTCACATATAGTCTTTTAAGGATATGACACATTTTTCTACATCACGTAAACATTTTTTTTACATTGTATACAATTTTTTTTAAATGTCACAAGCACATTTTTTGAATTATTTTTTAATCACACAAATATTATTTTACATTTTATATTTTATTTGAAATGCCATGTATATTTACCAAAACTCTGATATTTTTAGATGTCACAAACATTTTCTTTACATATTTGTTCAGGTTTCAAAAAAAATATCCGGTTTTACAATTCTGAAAAGGTGTTCGCACTTTCAAATTTTCTTCAGGTTTTGAAAATGTATATGTTTCAAAAAAGAGTTCTCTTTTTCAGAATTTGTTGCTTTTTAAAAAACAGTTGTTTTCTTAAAGTATTCGGAGTTTTCAAAAAGTGCTCACACTTTATAAAATGTTCAGACATTTCCAAAATTATTTATGTTTTGAATATTTATTTGCGCCTAAAAAATGTTTCCAAAGTTCAACGCTTCGATGTCTCCTTAAATATATCGGGCCTCTTATTATATCACTCGGAGTTGTCTGTACTATTGGCCAGCGTGTTGAGCTCAACTCTGCTAGTTCGACTCTGGCCCGAGTCGTTTTTGTTACTTCGCGCTCGTAGCTGATGGGCCGGTCCAGTCGACTGCACAGCCAATAATCCTGGGATTTAACATGCCATGCTGACAATCCCTGTTTGAGAACTCACTCAAGGTTGAAAATAGACCGGGATCAGAAAATTCGGTGTGTTGATTTTCGGGATTTAAAGTTTGAGGTTTCATTTAGCTTTCGTCTACACGTTCGAGGTTTATTGCAAAACACTAGTTGCTGCCCCGTCTCCTCACCTCGTTGCCCACCTTGCCGTTGGAGGAGACCAGCCGGCAAAGTGTACCCCACGGACGGTGTGCACGTCGACGGAGGTAGGACGCCGGCCCGGACGGCAGCCCTCGGACATCTCGGCGATGAGCACCATCCACACGTACGCCACAAGCAAGCGTAGCTCGCTCCATGTGCATACATAGCTGCCACTAGGTTCATGGCTTGATCCATTCGTGGACAACCGTATCACTTTTGGTCCTCTTCTAAAGAATTAGCCAACTTTTGGTCCTCTTCTAAAGGATGATTTGCGCTCCCGCTCATCCTGAGATGAAGGACTACCAGCCGGTTGTTGCACAACGCATGCAGACATGATTTATAAAGGGTCGTGCATGATTTCAAGGATCTCTTCCTCGTCTCGGAGCTAGTTCAGTCAGCCAAGAAGAGAAGGAAACGTATACTTGTCTTCATAGTAGACTACCAAAAGATCATCGAAACGGCATAACACAAAATATTTAGCTATCGACAAATACTTTCGAAACTGATTTACAACAAGCAGGAATTCCCCTTTATTTATTAGCAACAACATAACACAGAATATTTAGCTTATATTTTATTCTCGCGGCTACATACGTGGTTTTGGAACTAACATCAGTTTCTCCTTTCGACGCACGGTTAGCCCAAACACCTCTGCCATATCAACGTCCTTTCTCTCAACCCCGGCTGGCAGTTCCCAATCAAAATGGTACATGAGATTAGCCAACATAAGCTCGATATTGGTGATTCCGAGGTTTATACCAGGGCACATCCTTCGTCCTGCCCCGAACGGCAAGAACTGGAAATCATTCCCCTTGAAGTTGACATGCACAGCGCTGCCTTCGTCTATAAATCTTTCTGGCATGTATTCTTCCGCGTCCTCCCAGGAGTTGGAGTCCCTACCAATGGCGCATACATTGACGAGGATGTGCGTTCCAGCAGGAACCATGTACCCAACGACATTGCAGTTGCCCATGGCAAGGTGTGGAGGAAGGAAAGGCGCAACAGGATACAACCGGAGTGACTCCTTTATAACTGCCCTTAGGTATGTCATCTTGTCGATGTCGGTTTCACTGACAGTTTCTTGTCCTAGGGGTACGATGCTCCTCACCTCGTCTTGTAGCTTCCTCATCAGGCATGGCCTCCTCATGAGCTCGGCCAAGGTGAATTCGAGGGTGTTAGATGACGTGTTTGTTAAACCAAAAAATACATCCTGTGGATATGAATGAATTAATTAGGATACTATGTAAGATATATATAAATATCAATATATAATTTGGAAGCTATTATTTCTACTTACCGTTAATAGAGCTTTAATGTGATCTCTTGTGAGACCGTACTCCTCCTGAGCAGACAATAGGATATCTAAGAAGTCGCCACCCTTATGATCAAATGTGGACTTTCCCTTGCTCTCATGATCATCAATCAGCTCTTCTAGCAAATCGGCCCATCTATGCCTCACTCTCTCAGCCTTTGCACAAACTGCTCTTTTAAGCACTCCTACCCTAGTCAATATTGGAAAGTACTCCTCCACGTTGAACCCTCCTAGCAGCCGTGAGGTATCGTTGGCAAGGTCCTGGCACAACTTGCTCCGTCTTTGTTTCAGGAAGGACTCCCCCGACACGATGCGACACGCCATGTCATACGCGAATGACCTGAGCAGCTCACTCATGTCCAAAGTACCACCTACTGCTGCGGCATCACTGATCTTTGCCATCACTATGCTCACCTAGATGTCATGCATCTTAAAACATAAGAGAAGCTAACATTTATGGAACTCTTAGCTGACGGAAAATTGAAAACTTATATTATTTTTCTTCGCATGATCTAAGGTTAATTTTGGTTACAAATTATTTTTGAATGTAAATTCAATATGACGGTTTTTATTTGCATGGAAGCGACTTTGCTAGTGGTCCGACCCGCGAAACCGTGAACCCGTGGGTCAATCAGTTCACTCAGTGGTCCAGTCTCTTAGACTACAGTTGCGGGAGTGAGTTGCGTGCGTTAAACTATATGCTCCTAATGGTGTTAAGTGGTTGCTTCAAATGCTTCAAGGTTATGATCTTTGTTGCATGTGAGTTGGTGACTATTGCTATGACTTGAGACGATTGACATAAGACCAGATCACGCCCCCACATTTTATTCGGAAATGAGTACTTTAATATTTGTAATGCAAAAACCATTTTTTCTTGGCTTGGAGGGTCGGAAATTTGTAGGACTAGATTTTACAAGAGATTTCTGTCAAAGACAGGAAGACTACAAGAATTACCTCATCCATGACGGCGCTGCGGAAAGACCGCACCTTTTTAGCACTCAACATGTGAGTGGTGGCGAGCTTCCTTGCCTGCCGCCAGTACTCGCCATATGGCGCGAAGGCGACATCGGATGCGCCGTACATGATGATGTCGTTGACCAGGGAGCGGGGCCTCGACGCCATCATGTGGTCGTGTGTGCGCAGCACCGCCTCGGCGGCATGCGGTGAGGACACGACAAACGTCGGGACGACACCGAGGCGGAGGAGCATCACGTCGGGGCCATGCCGCCTGGCGAGGCCGCGGAGGGAGACGTGTGGGAGGGAGCCGATGAGGTGCAGGTGCCCGATGATGGGAAGTGCCGGCGGCGAAGGTGGGAGCTGGAGGCAGTCTTCTCCCTCATGCTTATGTTTTTTTCCTGCCTTCCCAGTGAACCAGTAATGCACAAACAAGAGGGAGAAGGGGAAGAGCAATAGAAACCATGCCATGATGAATTACTTTGTGGAGCTCTGCCGGCGAAATTGGCTCGTTGAAAAACTTAGTTTGTCATTGCAAAGCTCGAGCTGTTGCTTATAAGCTAGCCAGGGTAAGTAAAAACACAAAAATAAGTCACGGGTTCTGTGGCTGGAGCAAATAGTTCCTGTGTGTACAATGTTGTCAGTCACGGGTCACTCTCAACGCATTCTGGATCTGAGATCCGACAACGTAGCTTTCATTCCCCAAAAAACAGACAAGGCAGTCTTGGACTCTAGCTACGTGCTGTACCAATTATTTTCTTACTCTTCAGAAAGATCTTACTCTTCAAAAGATCTGTGGAAACACCAGCCATATCAACAACGCAACCCATTTTTTTGGTATACTTGATGGGACTTTTTTTCTTGACTCAACAATAATCTGATATCAAATCGATTGCATATGAA
>NC_057798.1:11294127-11309099 GCF_018294505.1 Triticum aestivum
AGAGAGAGAGAGAGAGAGAGAGAGAGAGAGAGAGAGAGAGAGAGAGAGAGAGAGTGCAACGTACAAAATTAAATGAACCTGCAAGATGTCCACATCATCAAGATCATGCAAACCTTTTATTTTTCATTTTCCATCATCAAGCAAATGCAAGCGGGGGGTCCGCTCTAACAAAAACAACTGGAAAAAACACAAAAATAGTTCTACCTCCCGTCCACACTGGAAGACACAGGGGAATGATTACTGAGGAAAACAAAGGGGAATGATGACTGAGGAAAAGGCAAGTATCGAATGGGAGTTAGGGCATGTACAATGGAGGCAGTACCATGCTAGAGCTACATGCATTGCAACAATCATGCAACGCACGGTGCAGTTTCACACATTTTATTGTGTCCTACAATGACTCCATCTTCACCAATTTTACTTGCATATAGCTAGGTGTTTTCTCACAGAGCACTCTCTCTCTTACCTTTCTATCTCGGAGGACCACACTTTTTCGCTGAAGAAGCTAGCTCCTCTGCAGGCTCCACCAAGCCTCTGCAAGGCATAGTCTTTTTCACCAATCTCCTCCACGACAGCATGCATCTTATGTGGAACCATGGGGCAGCTGTCCAAGCTAAACCATTGGCCATGCCCTTAGAGCATCTGCAACAGTTTGTATGTTCAATCATTGATACAAGTGTCCACGTCAGCAGCCAACAACATATCATACATGCTCTTCAATGGCGTCTATGTTAAATAATCAGGTGGGTCCACTAAATATAAAATAAATGAACAGGCTTGCCTCGGAGCTTGTGTCTGGAGCGTTGCTTCAGGTTCATATGATTTCATTCTCTCTCTTCTTTTATTATGTGCCATGTCATCAAAACAGTCTAAGTGGTAATTTAACCAACGATGATCATATCACTGTTGGAGATGCCCATAGAGGGGAAAGCGTGCAGCGAAAACAACCCTCCTTTATGGCTTGACTCTTGCTTCTAAATCGCAGATCAGAAATACAACATAGGAAAAAAATGGCCCCTAGCACACTTCGTGGAAACGGACCAATAACACGCGTACAATGACAAAGGGGCCGATAATAGATGCGGGCCAAACCAGGGGCATAGCAACTCCCGACACAGTGACCAGCAATGTGGGAACAGGCGCTAGCATGGAAATTTTAGCATATTAGTTTGTGTGATGGAAACTTAGATGTGACATAGCTAAATCTCATCTAGATGAGAATCATCAAATCTGAAAAAAGCAGTGCTACGCAGCCGATAATTATTGGGCCGATGCGTGCACGACACTAGGTAAGCACCGTTCGATTAAATCCTCCATAAATAAGGTACGTGAGGTCTTATCATCGTCCATGTGATGTCCATAAAACATTGTGTGTGAAGCTTTTCCGATCTGAAAAAAAAAACTGGAGGGGTGTCGTACGATTTGTTTTTTTGACGCATACAACCACCAACTTTCATTTCGTCACTAGATTAAGCAAGTAAATTTATTATTTTAATACATGTCACTTTCATAGGGTAGAAAACTAATGATCTGAAAGAATATCACTTGTGATTCGTAAATAAATAAATAAATATCACTTGTGAGATTCTTTAATCATAAGACCTTATTTTCTTTGGGATTGTCAATTACGAAAATTTATGCTTCATAGCAACAATTCGCTCCCCATCCCTTCTACATGGAGATGCCAAAGGTCAGGCCTGAACCTTGAAGCGCCTCCTCGACGATCTTGTCCAGCCGCGCCGCCATCTCCGGCGTCATGTAGTTTTTCCAGTCGCCGACCGCTCCCTTCCTGAAGTATACGTCGTTGTTGACGCCCATCATGGCGCTGCTGCCATTCTTGTTCACCTCCGAGCTCTTGAGTTTCTCAAAGCTACAGAGTTGCACGATCTCCTGCACCACCCCTGCCTCCTCCTCTGCGCAAGAAAACGGGCACCCCATGAACGCAGCGAGATTCTTGGCGTTGCCTGTGGGGTCTTGCAGCATGTCCTCGTACCTGAGGAAGAGCACCTTCCCAGGCCTCCTCCGGCTCTCCTCCCAGTACTCGAGGGCGTGGCGCCACGGCGGTCCGGAGCTGCTCTGCCCCTCGCAGAAGAGCTCGAACGCCTCCTCGAACGTGGGCGAGGGAGACTCCAGGCCGAACTTCCGGCGCAGCATCGGCGCGATCTTGTTGTTGTAGATCCAGAAGGAGACCAGAGTGTCCTTTGGCTCCCGGCACACGTAGACGACCCGGCCGCATTCCGTTATGCGGCTGGGCAGGAGGGAGCAGGGGATGTGGGTTGTGAGCAGCCGGGGAGAAGGGAGCGCCATGGTCTCAGGCACGGGCCTGGTCTCGAGGAAGGCGACGCAGTCGTGCGGGTTGCGGTGGCATAGCGGGTGGTTGGAGTCGGACGGCAAGTGCCTGGCGCGGTTGAGCGTCGCAAAGGCGAGCGCCTTGAGCCAGGTGGTGCCGGACTTGGGGCAGCTGGCGAGGAAGACGTCGGGTGGCCTTGGCTCGAGGATGCCTGAGCGGCGGCCATGCCCTTGAGGACGAACTCGCGGATCCAGAAGCCGCGGTAGTGGCGAGTAAGGTACACCGGGCACCGTGGGAGCGACGACATGATCTCCAACATGTCAGCCTGAGCCCGAGAGGCGGCCTCGTCGATTTCTTCCCCGGCTACGGCCTCGTCGATTTCTTCCCCGGCTACGGCGACGGTGAGAGCAGCATTCATGGCTTCTCTTTGGAGGCGGCAACTGGACGAGCCGGCGATCGAGAGTGGAGGAATGTCACGGCTTCAAGGGGGAAATACTCTCCTCTCTTATATATACATGTGGCAAAATTTAGAGATAGCAGACCACGCGCGCTATCCTCGTGCATGTTATTGTATGTACTACCAACCGTACCTACTCATCCCTAAACAAAGGGAGTGACGTCACTAGTAGAAAACAGGGCTTTCGTCCAGGCCAGTTTAGCCCATTAGTCCCGGTTCAATCCAGAACCGGGACCAATGGAGCTATTTGCCCCGGTTCGTGAGCCCAGGGGGCCGGCCGGGCCACGTGGGCCATTGGTCCCGATTCGTCCGGACCTTTTGGTCCCGGTTGGTGGGACGAACCGGGACCAATGGTCCTGGCTTCTGGCCCACCACTATTGGTCCCGGTTGGTGGAATGAACCGGGACTAAAGGTAACCCTTTTGGTCCCTCGCGCAAGAGGAGAGCACACTGCTCTATTTTTTCTGGCCGAGGGGGAGAGGGCTTGGTGGTGCTCTAGCTCACCTCCTATGCACACAAGGTGTTCGATAGAATGCCCGAGTCACACTACTTAAGGTTTCGCCTCTCCAGGCTCGACTGCCAAGCTTCATTTTCCTCAATATTTATCTAGGTTTAGCGGTCCGTCACGCCCCGTCCCCGTCTTCACCGCCGTCAATCACCCGCGCCGATCTCATCGCCGGCACCACCGTGGTGAGCCTCTTGTTCTTATCTTCTTTCTAAAAGGAAAAATATTATTACTTGTTTGTTTAGATAGATACTTGTATTATTTTCTTACTTTTATTATTGCATCTTATATAGTGCGCCGATGGTTTTGGTATCCGCCCCCGTCGGCCCTCGTCCTGTCTATGATTCGGATGTGGTATATATTATCTTTTCATAACTATTGGTTCATTTATTGTTTATGAAAATTATGCCGACCAACGTGACATAGATTTTATTTATCTAGGAGGTTGTTGAACCGGAAATTCCAACCGACCCTATTGTCGAGAGGTTAAATTTAGTTGAAGAAGAAAACAATTTCTTGAAGGAAAAAATAAAAAAAACTTAAGGAGGAGAAGATGATATTGGAGTTGCATGTTGCGGATGTCGTCGATGATCATAAGATCAAGATGGATGCAATGCGCTTGAAGATGAGAAAGATTAGAAAATATGCCATTCATACCGAGGCTTGGTATCATTATGCCGTTGGATCAGTTGTTACCTTCGTTGCGATTATGATCGCATTTGTTTTCGCATTGAAATGTTTTACATAGTTTCAATGTATGGTTTAATTAATTTAGATGCTCTGCAGAGCTTTATGTTGTTAGATGAGAACTATGTATCTACTTTGGTTTTTATGTGATGATGAACTTCTATTAATTTGGTCACTTAATTATCTATTCATGATGTTCTGTAATGATTTTTGACACACTTAATTATATATAATGCACGCAGATGAACCGGCAATGGATGTACGGTGACAGACACACCTCCGAGTACATTAAGGGCGTGCATGATTTTCTCGAAGTGGCTGAGGCAAACAAGCAAAATGGTTTTATGTGTTGTCCATGCCCTATATGTGGGAATACGAAGTCTTACTCTGACCGGAAAATCCTTCACACCCACCTGCTTTACAAGGGTTTCATGCCACACTATAATGTTTGGACGAGGCATGGAGAAATAGGGGTTATGATGGAAGACGGCGAGGAAGAAGAGTACGATGACAACTATGTGCCCCCTGAATACGGTGATGCTACTGAACATCAAGATGCACCAGACGATGTGCACGATGGTGCTGCAATGGGCGAAGCTGCTGAAGATCAAGAGGAACCAGACGATGTGCCCGATGATGATGATCTCCGCCGGGTCATTGTCGATGCAAGGACACATGCGAAAGTCAAAAGGAGAAGCTGAAGTTCGATCGCATGTTAGAGGATTACAAAAAGGGGTTGTACCCCAGTTGCGAAGATGGCAACACAAAGCTCGGTACCGTACTCGAATTGCTGCAGTGGAAGACAGAGAATGTTGTGCCTGATAAAGGATTTGAGAAGCTACTAAAAATAATGAAGAAGAAGCTTCCAAAGGATAACGAATTGCCCGACAGTACATACGCAGCAAAGAAGGTCGTATGCCCTCTAGGATTGGAGGTTGAGAAGATACATGCATGCCCTAATGACTGCATCCTCTACCGCGGTGCCTACAAGGATCTGAACGCATGCCCGGTATGCGGTGCATTGCGGTATAAGATCAGACGAGATGACCCTGGTGATGTTGACGGCGAGCCTCCCAGGAAGAGGGTTCCTGCGAAGGTGATGTGGTATGCTCCTATAATACCACGGTTGAAACGTCTGTTCAGAAACGGAGAGCATGCCAAGTTGATGCGATGGCACAGTGAGGACCGTAAGAAAGACGGGAAGTTGAGAGCACCCGCTGACGGTTCGCAGTGGAGAAAAATTGAGAGAAAGTACTGGGATGAGTTTGCAAAGGACTCAAGGAACGTATGGTTTGCTTTAAGCGCGGATGGCATTAATCCTTTCGGGGAGCAGAGCAGCAATCACAGCACCTGGCCCGTGACTCTATGTATGTATAACCTTCCTCCTCGGATGTGCATGAAGCGAAAGTTCATTATGATGCCAGTTCTCATCCAAGGCCCTAAGCAACCCGGCAACGACATTGATGTGTACAATTTGGTTTGAATACCCTGAACATATTTTAAAATTTGTGAACAATTTGGAATTCTAAACATTTTTAAAATTTGCGAATTATTGAAAAAAGAGAAAAAGGAAAGAAAATAAAAAAGAAGAAAGAAACAGAAAAGATAAAAACGAGAACAAAAATAAAAACTAAATAGAAAGGAAAAACAAAAAACAAAAAACCTATAGAAAACCAGCCACAAAATCCAACAGGAGAAAAGAAAAACCGATAGGGAACCTCCAAACCGGGAGAAAACCACCTGTCCATAATAGCTACACTAACTGCTAATGGGCCGGCTCTCATGAAGCCTATGCGAAGCCTCCACAGCGTGACACAACGTGCGTCATATATTATTTTCCTTGTGAGTTCGAATCCGGTTGGCTGCACCTTTTTTTATTTTACATAAATAAAAGGGTATATGGGCTAGCCCAGGCAAGCGCACCTTCAACGCCAATTAACAAAATGCACGTTAGCGGGCATTGAATAGGAAATGCTAGCTGAATAAGTCAGCTGTGACACGAAACCAACATATTATGCATATCGCAGCCATGCCCATCCATTTTTTTTGAACAGCCCATCTAGCTATGTTAGTTTCGTCATATAGTGTATGTATGACGACCCACTTGCCAGGAAAGAGTCTGAGAGGCCCATGAACCTATTTGAAAGAAGCCCAATAGACACATATGGAATCAAACTGAAGACTACTCTTCACTGAAAAAACTAAACACAAGCCATGCTCAGACCCAGAGATGGGAAAGGCCATCGTCTATATGAAGCGCCTATATGAAGGAGGATGGCATCATGGGAACAGACATGAAGTTGGACACTCATCGCAACCCGACAACAAAACCAAATTGATCCACGGTATCCTGCCTAGATCAACCACCAGAACCCGACGAGTTGCCTTCCAACATGCGGGAAATCACTAGTGTTGCGACCGTGCGATTCACATGAGCTCGTGTGGTTGTTGTGCTATTCATGTTGGTATGCACCTTCGGCCTTCACGTGTGTGCAAGCCTCCCTCATTGTCTTCAGGATATCTTCTTTGTCTTTGCATTCATTCCCGCTTTCAGCGGCATGTTGGCTCATTGGGTGTCGAAAGACGCTCAAGGCTGTCATGGATGCCATTTCTCACTCAGTCCCCGTTGACGGTACCAGCTATCATCGGATACATGACTGAACAATGAACTTGTGAGACCCCACTTGGAAAAAAAGACCGGCATGGGCCGCACGGGAACTTGAAGCAACTTGATCCAGTTTTTTTGCCCATATTTGGGGTAAAACAACACACAATACCTCAGTTTGAAGCCTTGGGAAAGTACTTACATCTACCAATACTTCGCCATACAAAACGTGTATATTCCATTCAAAATACAAGTGCAATAGCTCTGCCCATATACAATATGCTTGTGCTCAATCCTACCAGGTTGAATATAAGAACATTATAAGAACATACCACGTATAATAATATACTTTAACTGCATTTTGGATTGCTTATATTTGTCATTGAGAGCGAAAATAACGTTTATATTTACAACAAAAGTAATCATAAGGTGCTCACAGTATTTCTTTCTTGCAAATCTCGACAGTACTGCTCTTAATTACTCCCTCTGTAAACTGATATAAAAGTGTGTAGATTACTAAAGTAGTGATCTGAAGCGTGTAGATTACTACAGAAGATTAAGATATTTCCCTGTGACTGGGATGCTTTGCTTGTTTGAACTGAAGAAACAAAAGTCGTCGAGTACGATGCTTATCTGATATTTCTTCCGGATTCCTCTCATGTCAGGACAAAAGGGCAGGTGCGGGAGTTGACCAACTAATTAACATCTTTGGCTTTTACTCCTCATGTTTTGTTTTTTGTACTATAAACATTGCAATGATGCAACAATTATACTTTGTTTTTTTAGGGAAGCCAACAATTAGACTTAACAACTTTCAAGGCAAGAACTCGGTCAAATTAAAGAAAAGATTGCTCTTATCACTGAGCACATCCAAGTAGGCACTAAGTTAATTACTACTACTGCTCAATAATGCCGGCAGCTATACAAATGTACTCCCGCCGTCCTTAAAAGAGTGTATTTCTTTGTTGGAAAGTCAAACTTTTTTTATGTTTGGCCGTATTTATACAATAATAAACCAACATTTATGCCATCAAATTAGTAGCATTGGATTAATGATAAATTATATTTTCGTCATATATCTATTTGGTTTCAGAAGCATTGATATATTTTTGCACAAACTTGGTCAAACTTTGAGATAGTTTAACCCTACAACAAAGTTGAAAGTACACTCTTTTAAGGACGAAAAGAGTAGTATATGATGGCCAATGGCCGGCACTTGGAAACTAATTTCATAAGTACTAGTAGTATGTAATGGCCGGCACTTGCAAAAGTATCCAATCCATCTTTCTCATGAACCTGTGATGGTGCGTTTTGAGCTGGGCACTCACCCACCAAAAACAATGGACGCAAGCCATAATCCCTTGCTTGCACTTGGAGTACTCATCATCCCATTGGCCTACTTCATCCTTGCGGCGCGCCTTCGAGCCGGCCCCAGGCCGCCGCCGGGGCCATGGGCGCTCCCGTTGATCGGTCACTTGCACCACATGATGGACAAGCTTCCGCACCATAGGATGCGCGACCTTGCCCGGCGGCATGGCCCGATGATGCTACTCCGCCTCGGTGACCTGCCCATCGTGGTTGCTTCGTCGGCAGAGGCAGCCCGCGAGGTCATGAGGACACACGACGTGGCCTTCGCGACACGCCCCATCAGCATGATCAAGCGATTGACCCTTGTTGACGGCTCAGAGGGGCTCATCTTTGCGCCCTACGGCAACGCCTGGAGGCAGCTGCGCAAAATTTGCACCGTGGAGCTGCTTAGCGCCCGATGCGTGCAGTCCTCGAGAAGCATCCGAGAGCAGGAGGTCCAGCGCCTCCTCCAGGAGGTGTTGACGGCAACGGCAACACCCGGGGCGGCGATGAACCTTAGCGCACTACTGTCATCGTATGTCAATGACTCGACAGTGCGCGCCATTATAGGCAGCCGGTTCAAGGACCGGGAGACGTTCCTTCGGCTAATGGGGGAAAGTATGGAGCTATTCTCGAGGCCCGGCTTGCCGGACCTCTATCCATCGTCACGCTTAGCGATGCTCATCAGCCGAAAACCACGCCTGATGAAGCACCACCACCATGAAATGATGGGTTTCATGGAAACCATCATCCAGGAGCACCAAGTGCCACAAGGAGCCGCAGGTGACAAAGAGGAGGACTTGGTTGACGTGCTCTTGAGAATCCAGAAAGAAGATAACTCCTTGGAGTTCCCGCTCACCACACACACGATCAAAGCCCTGATGGCGGTAAGCTAGTTACGACTAACCACATGATGGTACTACTTCAATAATACATGCATCTACATGGAATATATATGTCGCGCACTGAAGACGTCCGACCATTGCTTGTAGGATTTATTTGTCGCAGGTAGTGAGACCTCAGCAACGATGCTACAATGGGCCATGTCCGAGCTCATGAAGAACCTGAGGGTGATGCAAAAGGTGCAGGGAGAAGTTCGGCGAGTGCTCAATGAGCAAGGCAAAGTGATGGAGGAGAGCTTAAGGAATATACACTACTTACACCTAGTCATCAAGGAGACTCTTCGGTTGCACCCGGCGCTGCCACTGCTACTACCACGGGAATGCCGCTCGCCATGCCAGGTACTCGGGTTCGACGTGCCAGTGGGGGCTACAGTTCTTGTGAACGCTTGGGCCATCGGTAGGGATCCGATGCATTGGGACAAGCCAGAGGAGTTCATGCCAGAGAGGTTTGAATTCAACACCGTTGACTTCAAGGGGGGAGACTTTGAGTACACACCATTTGGGGCGGGACGAAGGATGTGCCCCGGGATGACGTTTGGGCTGGCCAATATGGAACTTGCGCTTGCTAGTATCTTGTACCACTTTGATTGGGAGCTGCCACACGGGATGGCGGCGGTGGACCTGGATATGGCAGAGGTCGTCACAGTAACCTCACGACGGAAACATGACCTTCTGGTGGTTCCCGTGGTTCGCATGCCGATATAACTAGCCCACTACCCATCAGCTTATGTTACACCATCGTCGCTAGCAGCCTTTGTCAGTTGTTTGCTCTTGTTTATCTCATGGTCATTTTTGTGGGTGTACCAAATCAATGTGCGTACAGTGATCACAGGGAAGATATCCAATTTCATTTACATTTTATATTTAAAGCTAGCGATCAAGTTTGATCGCTCTCTGCACTCCAAAATGCCTACTCAACTTTTGTATTAATTTTGCCTTCAATACCAAACCAATATAAGTAGAAAGCAACACACCGATCCAACTGAAAAACACTCGACATGAGACGGACGGCAAGTCTCTCCCAGAGGTGCCGATGCAAAAACCCTAGTTGCGCCCCTGTCTCTTCACCTTGTTGCCCAGAGCTGCCGCCACGGGAGAAAACCAGCCGGAAAAGCCTGACCGACTGATGGCATGCACGTCGATGGGTAGGACGGCGGTACGGCTGCCCTGCAGCCCTGGGACATGTCAGCGGTGAGCACCGTCCATGCCACAAGCATGTGTACATTGCACTCTCCGTGTGCATGTATAGCTTCCACTAGGTTGATTGTTTGATCCATTTCGTGGACAACCGTATCAGTTCTATCTAACACCCGCATGGTGGACCAGACAACCAATGTGCATATAGTGATAGGAAGATACCCAATTTCATTTACATTTTATATTTAGCCTTAGCGATCAAGTTTGACCGTTCTCTGCACTCCAAAAATACCTACTCAACTTCTGTATTAATTTTGCCTTGAATACCAAACCATTATAAGAAGAATGAGGCATGCATGAATTTTGGCAAAAAAAAAGATAAAAAGAAAAAGAAAGAGACATATACATCAACCCCATCAACCGGAAAACGTTCAACATAAACCTTAAACTTGTAGGCAAAAGCTAAATCAAACCCTGAACTCTCAATCCCTGAAATCAGCACACCAAACTCTTTGATCCCGGTCTATTTTGAACCTTGAGAGGACTTAGCTGGTATTCGCTAAATTGGGCCGGCCATTAGTGTAGTTGCTCGCGCTGCTCTGTTTTTTTCATCAGTTCTATTCTGTTTTTTATTACACTTTATTTTTCTCTGGTTTTTCTTTCATCGTTATACTTTTGTTTTTATGTTTTTTGATTTCCTTCGTATTGTTTTTTTCGTTTTTATTTTGTTTCTTTACCTGTATCTGGTTTTCTCTTCTACACAAGTTTAATTATTCTCAGTACCCAACGTACATTTCTAGTGCATACATGAAATATTTTTTGGATACACTTTCGACATTATTCAAACACATTACATACTTATTTAAAATAAATGTTTTCAATACTTTTTTTGAATATACGGTATATTTTTCCAGATACACGTTTTACATTTTCTTAACGACAATAAACATTTTATAAACTACACAAACATTTTTTTACATTGTTACACATTTTGAAAATTGTATACACTATTTTTAAACACATGTCACATCTAGTCTTTTAAGGATATGCCACATTTTTCTACATCACGTAAACATTTTTTTACATTGTATACAATTTTTTTTAAATGTCACAAGCACATTTTTTGAATTATTTTTTAATCACACAAATATTATTTTACATTTTATATTTTATTTGAAATGCCATGTATATTTACCAAAACTCTGATATTTTTAGATGTCACAAACATTTTCTTTACATATTTGTTCAGGTTTCAAAAAAAATATCCGGTTTTACAATTCTGAAAAGGTGTTCGCACTTTCAAATTTTCTTCAGGTTTCGAAAATGTATATGTTTCAAAAAAGAGTTCTCTTTTTCAGAATTTGTTGCTTTTTAAAAAACAGTTGTTTTCTTAAAGTATTCGGAGTTTCCAAAAAGTGCTCACACTTTATAAAATGTTCAGACATTTCCAAAATTATTTATGTTTTGAATATTTATTTGCGCCTAAAAAATGTTTCCAAAGTTCAACGCTTCGATGTCTCCTTAAATATATCGGGCCTCTTATTATATCACTCGGAGTTGTCTGTACTATTGGCCAGCGTGTTGAGCTCAACTCTGCTAGTTCGACTCTGGCCCGAGTCGTTTTTGTTACTTCGCGCTCGTAGCTGATGGGCCGGTCCAGTCGACTGCACAGCCAATAATCCTGGGATTTAACATGCCATGCTGACAATCCCTGTTTGAGAACTCACTCAAGGTTGAAAATAGACCGGGATCAGAAAATTCGGTGTGTTGATTTTCGGGATTTAAAGTTTGAGGTTTCATTTAGCTTTCGTCTACACGTTCGAGGTTTATTGCAAAACACTAGTTGCTGCCCCGTCTCCTCACCTCGTTGCCCACCTTGCCGTTGGAGGAGACCAGCCGGCAAAGTGTACCCCACGGACGGTGTGCACGTCGACGGAGGTAGGACGCCGGCCCGGACGGCAGCCCTCGGACATCTCGGCGATGAGCACCATCCACACGTACGCCACAAGCAAGCGTAGCTCGCTCCATGTGCATACATAGCTGCCACTAGGTTCATGGCTTGATCCATTCGTGGACAACCGTATCACTTTTGGTCCTCTTCTAAAGAATTAGCCAACTTTTGGTCCTCTTCTAAAGGATGATTTGCGCTCCCGCTCATCCTGAGATGAAGGACTACCAGCCGGTTGTTGCACAACGCATGCAGACATGATTTATAAAGGGTCGTGCATGATTTCAAGGATCTCTTCCTCGTCTCGGAGCTAGTTCAGTCAGCCAAGAAGAGAAGGAAACGTATACTTGTCTTCATAGTAGACTACCAAAAGATCATCGAAACGGCATAACACAAAATATTTAGCTATCGACAAATACTTTCGAAACTGATTTACAACAAGCAGGAATTCCCCTTTATTTATTAGCAACAACATAACACAGAATATTTAGCTTATATTTTATTCTCGCGGCTACATACGTGGTTTTGGAACTAACATCAGTTTCTCCTTTCGACGCACGGTTAGCCCAAACACCTCTGCCATATCAACGTCCTTTCTCTCAACCCCGGCTGGCAGTTCCCAATCAAAATGGTACATGAGATTAGCCAATATAAGCTCGATATTGGTGATTCCGAGGTTTATACCAGGGCACATCCTTCGTCCTGCCCCGAACGGCAAGAACTGGAAATCATTCCCCTTGAAGTTGACATGCACAGCGCTGCCTTCGTCTATAAATCTTTCTGGCATGTATTCTTCCGCGTCCTCCCAGGAGTTGGAGTCCCTACCAATGGCCCATACATTGACGAGGATGTGCGTTCCAGCAGGAACCATGTACCCAACGACATTGCAGTCGCCCATGGCAAGGTGTGGAGGAAGGAAAGGCGCAACAGGATACAACCGGAGTGACTCCTTTATAACTGCCCTTAGGTATGTCATCTTGTCGATGTCGGTTTCACTGACAGTTTCTTGTCCTAGGGGTACGATGCTCCTCACCTCGTCTTGTAGCTTCCTCATCAGGCATGGCCTCCTCATGAGCTCGGCCAAGGTGAATTCGAGGGTGTTAGATGACGTGTTTGTTAAACCAAAAAATACATCCTGTGGATATGAATGAATTAATTAGGATACTATGTAAGATATATATAAATATCAATATATAATTTGGAAGCTATTATTTCTACTTACCGTTAATAGAGCTTTAATGTGATCTCTTGTGAGACCGTACTCCTCCTGAGCAGACAATAGGATATCTAAGAAGTCGCCACCCTTATGATCAAATGTGGACTTTCCCTTGCTCTCATGATCATCAATCAGCTCTTCTAGCAAATCGGCCCATCTATGCCTCACTCTCTCAGCCTTTGCACAAACTGCTCTTTTAAGCACTCCTACCCTAGTCAATATTGGAAAGTACTCCTCCACGTTGAACCCTCCTAGCAGCCGTGAGGTATCGTTGGCAAGGTCCTGGCACAACTTGCTCCGTCTTTGTTTCAGGAAGGACTCCCCCGACACGATGCGACACGCCATGTCATACGCGAATGACCTGAGCAGCTCACTCATGTCCAAAGTACCACCTACTGCTGCGGCATCACTGATCTTTGCCATCACTATGCTCACCTAGATGTCATGCATCTTAAAACATAAGAGAAGCTAACATTTATGAAACTCTTAGCTGACGGAAAATTGAAAACTTATATTATTTTTCTTCGCATGATCTAAGGTTAATTTTGGTTACAAATTATTTTTGAATGTAAATTCAATATGACGGTTTTTATTTGCATGGAAGCGACTTTGCTAGTGGTCCGACCCGCGAAACCGTGAACCCGTGGGTCAATCAGTTCACTCAGTGGTCCAGTCTCTTAGACTACAGTTGCGGGAGTGAGTTGCGTGCGTTAAACTATATGCTCCTAATGGTGTTAAGTGGTTGCTTCAAATGCTTCAAGGTTATGATCTTTGTTGCATGTGAGTTGGTGACTATTGCTATGACTTGAGACGATTGACATAAGACCAGATCACGCCCCCACATTTTATTCGGAAATGAGTACTTTAATATTTGTAATGCAAAAACCATTTTTTCTTGGCTTGGAGGGTCGGAAATTTGTAGGACTAGATTTTACAAGAGATTTCTGTCAAAGACGGGAAGACTACAAGAATTACCTCATCCATGACGGCGCTGCGGAAAGACCGCACCTTTTTAGCACTCAACATGTGAGTGGTGGCGAGCTTCCTTGCCTGCCGCCAGTACTCGCCATATGGCGCGAAGGCGACATCAGATGCGCCGTACATGATGATGTCGTTGACCAGGGAGCGGGGCCTCGACGCCATCATGTGGTCGTGTGTGCGCAGCACCGCCTCGGCGGCACGCGGTGAGGACACGACAAACGTCGGGACGACACCGAGGCGGAGGAGCATCACGTCGGGGCCATGCCTCCTGGCGAGGCCGCGGAGGGAGACGTGTGGGAGGGAGCCGATGAGGTGCAGGTGCCCGATGATGGGAAGTGCCGGCGGCGAAGGTGGGAGCTGGAGGCAGTCTTCTCCCTCATGCTTATGTTTTTTTCCTGCCTTCCCAGTGAACCAGTAATGCACAAACAAGAGGGAGAAGGGGAAGAGCAATAGAAACCATGCCATGATGAATTACTTTGTGGAGCTCTGCCGGCGAAATTGGCTCCTTGAAAAACTTAGTTTGTCAGTGCAAACCTCGAGCTGTTGCTTATAAGCTAGCCAGGGGAAGTAAAAACACAAAAAATTGTCACGGGTTCTGGTGCCTGGAGCAAATAGTTCCTGTGTGTACAATGTTGTCAGTCACGGGTCACTCTCAACGCATTCTGGATCTGAGATCCGACAACGTAGCTTTCATTCCCCAAAAAACAGACAAGGCAGTCTTGGACTCTAGCTACGTGCTGTACCAATTATTTTCTTACTCTTCAGAAAGATCTTACTCTTCAAAAGATCTGTGGAAACACCAGCCATATCAACAACGCAACCCATTTTTTTGGTATACTTGATGGGACTTTTTTTCTTGACTCAACAATAATCTGATATCAAATCGATTGCATATGAA
>NC_057798.1:11309291-11314675 GCF_018294505.1 Triticum aestivum
AGAGAGAGAGAGAGAGAGAGAGAGAGAGAGAGAGAGAGAGAGAGAGAGAGAGAGTGCAACGTACAAAATTAAATGAACCTGCAAGATGTCCACATCATCAAGATCATGCAAACCTTTTATTTTTCATTTTCCATCATCAAGCAAATGCAAGCGGGGGGTCCGCTCTAACAAAAACAACTGGAAAAAACACAAAAATAGTTCTACCTCCCGTCCACACTGGAAGACACAGGGGAATGATTACTGAGGAAAACAAAGGGGAATGATGACTGAGGAAAAGGCAAGTATCGAATGGGAGTTAGGGCATGTACAATGGAGGCAGTACCATGCTAGAGCTACATGCATTGCAACAATCATGCAACGCACGGTGCAGTTTCACACATTTTATTGTGTCCTACAATGACTCCATCTTCACCAATTTTACTTGCATATAGCTAGGTGTTTTCTCACAGAGCACTCTCTCTCTTACCTTTCTATCTCGGAGGACCACACTTTTTCGCTGAAGAAGCTAGCTCCTCTGCAGGCTCCACCAAGCCTCTGCAAGGCATAGTCTTTTTCACCAATCTCCTCCACGACAGCATGCATCTTATGTGGAACCATGGGGCAGCTGTCCAAGCTAAACCATTGGCCATGCCCTTAGAGCATCTGCAACAGTTTGTATGTTCAATCATTAATACAAGTGTCCACGTCAGCAGCCAACAACATATCATACATGCTCTTCAATGGCGTCTATGTTAAATAATCAGGTGGGTCCACTAAATATAAAATAAATGAACAGGCTTGCCTCGGAGCTTGTGTCTGGAGCGTTGCTTCAGGTTCATATGATTTCATTCTCTCTCTTCTTTTATCATGTGCCACGTCATCAAAACAGTCTAAGTGGTAATTTAACCAACGATGATCATATCACTGTTGGAGATGCCCATAGAGGGGAAAGCGTGCAGCGAAAACAACCCTCCTTTATGGCTTGACTCTTGCTTCTAAATCGCAGATCAGAAATACAACATAGGAGAAAAATGGCCCCTAGCACACTTCGTGGAAACGGACCAATAACACGCGTACAATGACAAAGGGGCCGATAATAGATGCGGGCCAAACCAGGGGCATAGCAACTGCCGACACAGTGACCAGCAATGTGGGAACAGGCGCTAGCATGAAAATTTTAGCATATTAGTTTGTGTGGTGGAAACTTAGATGTGATATAGCTAAATCTCATCTAGATGAGAATCATCAAATCTGAAAAAAGCAGTGCTACGCAGCCGATAATTATTGGGCCGATGCGTGCACGACACTAGGTAAGCACCGTTCGATTAAATCCTCCATAAATAAGGTACGTGAGGTCTTATCATCGTCCATGTGATGTCCATAAAACATTGTGTGTGAAGCTTTTCCGATCTGAAAAAAAAACTGGAGGGGTGTCGTACGATTTGTTTTTTTGACGCATACAACCACCAACTTTCATTTCGTCACTAGATTAAGCAAGTAAATTTATTATTTTAATACATGTCACTTTCATAGGGTAGAAAACTAATGATCTGAAAGAATATCACTTGTGATTCGTAAATAAATAAATAAATATCACTTGTGAGATTCTTTAATCATAAGACCTTATTTTCTTTGGGATTGTCAAATACGAAAATTTATGCTTCATAGCAACAATTCGCTCCCCATCCCTTCTACATGGAGATGCCAAAGGTCAGGCCTGAACCTTGAAGCGCCTCCTCGACGATCTTGTCCAGCCGCGCCGCCATCTCCGGCGTCATGTAGTTTTTCCAGTCGCCGACCGCTCCCTTCCTGAAGTATACGTCGTTGTTGACGCCCATCATGGCGCTGCTGCCATTCTTGTTCACCTCCGAGCTCTTGAGTTTCTCAAAGCTACAGAGCTGCACGATCTCCTGCACCACCCCTGCCTCCTCCTCCGCGCAAGAAAACGGGCACCCCATGAACGCAGCGAGATTCTTGGTGTTGCCTGTGGGGTCTTGCAGCATGTCCTCGTACCTGAGGAAGAGCACCTTCCCAGGCCTCCTCCGGCTCTCCTCCCAGTACTCGAGGGCGTGGCGCCACGGCGGTCCGAAGCTGCTCTGCCCCTCGCAGAAGAGCTCGAACGCCTCCTCGAACGTGGGCGAGGGAGACTCCAGGCCGAACTTCCGGCGCAGCATCGGCGCGATCTTGTTGTTGTAGATCCAGAAGGAGACCAGAGCGTCCTTTGGCTCCGGGCACACGTAGACGACCCGGCCGCATTCCGTTATGCGGCTGGGCAGGAGGGAGCAGGGGATGTGGGTTGCGAGCAGCCGGGGAGAAGGGAGCGCCATGGTCTCAGGCACGGGCCTGGTCTCGAGGAAGGCGACGCAGTCGTGCGGGTTGCGGTGGCATAGCGGGTGGTTGGAGTCGGACGGCAAGTGCGTGGCGCGGTTGAGCGTCGCAAAGGCGAGCGCCTTGAGCCAGGTGGTGCCGGACTTGGGGCAGCTGGCGAGGAAGACGTCGGTTGGCCTTGGCTCGAAGGATGCCTGAGCGGCGGCCATGCCCTTGAGGACGAACTCGCGGATCCAGAAGCCGCGGTAGTGGTGAGTAAGGTACACCGGGCACCGTGGGAGCGACGACATGATCTCCGACATGTCAGCCTGAGCCCGAGAGGCGGCCTCGTCGATTTCTTCCCCGGCTACGGCCTCGTCGATTTCTTCCCCGGCTACGGCGACGGTGAGAGCAGCATTCATGGCTTCTCTTTGGAGGCGGCAACTGGACGAGCCGGCGATCGAGAGTGGAGGAATGTCACGGCTTCAAGGGGGAAATACTCTCCTCTCTTATATATACATGTGGCAAAATTTAGAGATAGCAGACCACGCGCGCTATCCTCGTGCATGTTATTGTATGTACTACCAACCGTACCTACTCATCCCTAAACAAAGGGAGTGACGTGTATACTCCGGGATTGCTTGGTTGTAAGAGATGCCCCAGAAGATAAGCTAGAATATTGAATTATTGCTATCAATCATTTAGGCGTGGAAGGTCATTTCAGCAAAGACAATCATTGAGGGGTGGAGCCAACTAAGCCCAACTTAGATGGTTGGTTTGTTGTAGTTGAACTATCTGAGTTCAGGTGCTAGACTTCGACACGGATGCTCACATATTTTCTTAATTTATTTCAGCCGCCTCTCCTATATATGCTATTATTTATAGTTATGGCGTGTCCGTTAACTACCGGGCGCATGTAGCGACTTCATAATCTCAAAATATATGGGTTCAATCTCTAAAAGATGCTCATAGAGGTAGGGTTATGTGCGTATATTCATGTTGTGAGCGTTCTCCTCTGTGTTGTGTTTCTCAAATAAGAAAACGGAAATAATGGAGGCGTGTCTATCATCTATCAGTTATTCTATGAGCCGAAGCAACTTAGGCAGTACACTCCCTGCTGAGTGCTTAGTCTCATTAGTTGTATACTTGTATTTTCACTTGTTATAGAGCCGAGGAGTATTTTTAACATGCTCCCTCTGCTTACCTCCTCCTTTTACATGGGAGGTAAGAAGATAAGATTTAATCTGATCACTATTTGATCGTATGTTGGTCTGTTGGTGGAACTAGTATTAAACTGTGTTTGGAGCCTGGTTTTTGGAAAATTCGAAATTCTTTTTTGAAGGTTCAAAAAATTCTGAAAAAGTACACACATGTCTGGATTTATACTACTTTTCGTGGCAAAATACGATGTGAGCTGCTAGAAGTTAAATATAATCATGTATTCATTTTTGAGGACTATGGAATACAATTACACCATGGTGGAGGCGAACACGTCTCGCATTACAGTTCTACTCTACCGAAAAAGGCTTTCGCCCCGCCTTATATATAAAGCAATGACCGACCACATCTCAGATACAAACGCACGCCACCACAACACACGCACACACCCAAGGATGGATACATAGGCGCTGAGCGCGGCAACACTACCCCTAGTACTACAAGAGCAACCGGAGTCCTCAACCGTGGACACGCCAAAGCGAAGAGAAGAAGCCGCATATGACGACGAACCGTGTGCTCCAAGGCGGTGCCTTCAAGAAGGTTACGACACTAGAGCGCCGTCACCGCCCGACCCGAGGGTCAGAGTTTCCCCTGAAGCAACACGACAGGCAGTGAGAGCCGCGACGATGCCTTCAAGAAGGGAGCGATCTTTGCCGCCGCCAGTCCGTCCAAAGACAGATCAGGTTTTCACCCCGGCCAACACTCACCACCACCGGACGCCACATCCCGTTGACCACGCCGCCCACACGGCCATGGCCACCGGGCAACAACTAGCCACGGGGCTCTGCCCAAGAGCACCGCGGAGCCACCCCAGGGCCGCCGCCCTGGCATCGAAGACCTGGAATCCACCTCACTGGAGACCCACCGCTACCTCAACCAAAGATACGAGCGGAAAGGAACCGCCTTTGGCACCCCTAATGCCAAAACCCAAAGGTCGGCCAAAATTGGCCTCCATCGACCCATCCTGCTGCCGGGCGCGAGACGAGAACGGTCCTGCTGCAGGGCGCGAGACGAGGTCGGTCCTGCTGCCGGGCGCGAGACGAGGTTGGTCCTGCTGCCGGGCGCGAGACGAGGTTGGTCCTGCTGCCGGGCGCGAGACGAGCTCGGTCCTGCTGCCGGGCACGAGACAAGCTCGGTCCTGCTGCCGGGCGTGAGACAAGCGATGGACCATAGTCGGAGGAGGACCGAACCTTCGACGGAGGTAGCAACCAGATGACGAGGAGAGGGTTGAAGGTCGAAATGGGCCGCCAACGGACGAGCCAACGCCGGAAATCCAGCCGCCGCACCAGTCGATCCGCCGAGCTGCCGTGGAGCTGGCACGGCGAAGCCACCTCGCCGCCGCCACCCACAGCCGGGACCACAGCCACGCCGGGCCGAGGCCCCAAACCCGCGCCGCCGGCCGGAAAAAGGCGAAATCCAGCCAGCACGCACCACCACCACCGCCACCATGCCGACGAGGACGAGCGCAACAACCCCCGCCTGCCGCCGGCAGGCCCTAGTCGTCGCAGCCCGTGCCGCCCGCGATGCAGGGACCGGAGGATCCACCAATGTCTAGATCAGATCTGGGAAACCCTCGCCGCCACTCCGAGCACACCCCGCCACCGCATCCAAGCACGCCAGCCCCCAAGCACCATGCCCCGCAAGGCCCAGCAGCCCTCCACGCCACCACCCTCAGCCGCCGCCGTCGTCTTGGCTGCTGCCGGAGCCGCGCTGTCGCGCCCTGCAAAGCGCCACGCATCAGCTCGAGGGGGGCAGCCCCGCGTCAAACCACCTCGAGGGACGGGAGACCAGGGCCCCGCCGCTGCCTACGCCGGCCGGGCTTTGCACGGCGTCGCGCTCCGGCGGCAGCAAGGGGAAGAGGAGGGGAGAGGAGGGCTAGC
>NC_057798.1:11315025-11338283 GCF_018294505.1 Triticum aestivum
GGGAGCGGGATGGGCGAGCGAGTTTTCTCTCCTGTGCACACTTTGGATCGGGGAAGGAGCTGCATATGCAGGATTCAGTTGTACTCTCCGGCGGGACATCCACCATCAACATAAAATCACCGGATTTCCGAGCTGTAGCTGCCAGCTCGTGAGCTATTTTGTTTTGAGAGCAAGTGGGAGAAATGAGAGAGCAAGTGTCTTGCATCGGCAAGCACTGCATGGCAAGCCGATCTGCACATCTCCTCGTACTGCAGACTGCGCCCAATCCCTGCACTGTCAGTCTCAAGGATCATCTGGCCATTTTTTTGCAAGTTCAATTGGACCCATAATAGCAAGTGCACCTTCCGCCTCTTCCACTGAACTGCAACGGTCGAGCCTCCAGCTGCCAACAGACATGAAAACATGCCCTTTTTGAACCCTTGCGACAGCACCTCCCCAAGTTTGCCCCGGGAAAATATCCGATGGAGTTTAGGCTCATGGACACCCCCTTATCTAGCCATTCAATTCTGCATCGCGATTCGTGCAAATACTTTTCTCTTTTTCGTTTCTCTCATATAGTTTAACATATGAACTTCATACTTTTTCAGCACAACAGAACATTCTTACTAGAATGTGGGAAAAATACTTTCAGATTTTTTCGCGCATCATAAATAATAGAAATAAGATTTTTAATTAAAAAAAATCTCATTTTCTATATTTTTCTTGTTGTTTTGTTTTGTTTTGTTTTGTTTTGTTTTGAAGAAACAAAAAAGAGAAAGTTTTCATGTAGTAAGTTGGTTGTATAGTACGGATCTCAAAGCAACATTAGATGGTGAGGATAGGAGATGTCCAGGAGCCCGTGCTCTAAAAATCCGCGTCCGTTTGCCCCGATTCCTCTTTGTTTTACCAGGTGGGGGAGTAACCCAGTGATTAGTGGCAGGACGGGTGCGTACGCAGAGTCTGACCGGGAACAACGACAATTTGTTTTGGTCGTTTGCATCGACAGGATCAAAAGCAGCCGACTAATCTCATCATACAGTCTAATCGGATATCGAACTGATCCCGAAACAGTATCCTTCCTGTCACCGTGTATGACGTTATTTCCCAAACTCCATGCCTGCCAGAGGATCAGCATTGTTTTAGCCCTGGTTTCCTCTGAATGTGCGAGCCGCAGCTGTTGCAGCCAACCCATGCCCGTATATTTGAACTCTGCTTCTTTGGGGATCACCCAAAAGGCCCTCATGGAATGTTGTAGCGCCACACTCCTAGTGCATGTGACAATAGCATGGTATTCATCCTCTTTTCCAGCTCCACAAATTTCACAAACATTGTCCCCCGTAATGGTCCTTTGAATGTATTGCATTTAGTAGCCAGAGAATTTGTAGCCACTCTCCAACCAAAAACCTTTACCTTCTCTGGGAATTTTGCCTTCCAAATGGCATTCCAAATGCTTCGGTCGCCCGGGTCTCTCGAGGAGCTGGTTCCTTTTTCCATTCCCTTCCTTTTGAGCGAATCTGCAAGTTTGTAGACCGTAAAGATTCCATTTTTTTCGTAGTGCCATGCTATACAGTCCTCAACTCCTTCTCTCGGGTTTTTTAGTTTGCAAATCTCATCCGCGTTGAAGGCATGGAAAATTAGCTTCACTAGTTCCACCTTCTATTGCTTTGTTTCCGGATCAATCAGCTGGTTAACCCATCGAAGTCTAGATCTCGTAATAAAGGAGGCAACTTTCAACCCTTCTTTCCTAGGGATCCATTGATGTCTCGTGATCTGGATACTAGTGCCATCCCCAATTCACCAAATTAGACTTTTTTTCAACAGTCCAGTCCAAACTCAACCCCCCTCCATGCCAGAGAGGCGTTTGAAGCAAATACAGTGTCCAGAAGATTGCCATTTGGATAATATTTGGATTTTAGCACCCTGGCACAAAGGCTATCAGACTTATGTAGCAAGATGCAGCCTTGCCTAGCAAGGAGAGCCTGATTAAACAACTGCATATCCCGGAAGCCGATACCTCGATCGCATTTTGGTTTTGTCATGTTCACCCACAACATCCAGTGAACCATTTGTTTCTCTTCATTGTCACCCCACCAGAAGTCTTTAATGACTTTCTCATAGTTGTCGCATAAGCTCTGATTTAGTTTTAAAAAAACCATGGCATATGTTGGTAGAGATTGTGCCACTGCCTTGACGTTTACCTCCTTCACTGCTTGGGACATGAACATCTCATTCCAGTTATTGCATCTTTTATCGAATCTCTCCATACTCGGTTGGAAGTTACCGTTCTTCATTCTCCCCTCCTGGGTTGGAAGACCCAGGTATTTGCTTCCAAATGAGGCGAACTCCACCCCCAACAATTCCTTGATCTCCTTCCTCCTGGTTGATGTTTGCCTCTCAAAAAAGGAGTGGGCACATGCTTTGGCTGAGAAGTTGCTGCTTGCCCATTTGGAAGGAATTAAGAACCTCCTTCACTCTCCTTGCCTGGGTTGCTGTTGCCTTTTAAAAAAGTAGGCCATCATCGGCGAACAACAAGTTTGAAATTCTCGGGCTCGCACGCAATCTTGATGGGTGTAATACCTCCATCCCTCACCTCTCTATCAAGTAGGGTAGCCAGACTTTCAGCAACCAAGAGATATAAATATGGACTCACAGGGTCACCTTGCCAGAGGCCCCTTGATGGTGTGAATGGTTCTAGCAGCTCTCCATTGCATCTCACAGAAAATCTAACCATCCAGACACATGCCATAACCCATTTTGTCCACTTCTCATGAAATCCAAAATTCTACAGCACACCCTCTAAGTGTTGGGGAACGTTGCAGAAAATAAAAAATTTCTATGCTTCACCAAGATCAATCTATGGAGTCATCTAGCAACAAGAGAGAGGAATGCATCTACATACCCTTGTAGATCGGGAGCGGAAGCGTTCAAGAGAACGGGGTTGAGGGAGTCGTACTCGTCGTGATCCAAATCACCGAAGATCCTAGTGCCGAACGGACGACACCTCCGCGTTTAACACACGTACGGTTGGGGAAGACGTCTCCTCCTTCTTGATCCAGCAAGGGGGAAGGAGAGGTTGATGGAGATCCAGCAGCACGACGGCGTGGTGGTGGAAGTAGCAGCGATCTCGGCAGGGCTTCGGCAAGCTCAGCGAGAGGGAGAGGTGGTACGGGGGGAGAGGGAGGCGCCAGGGACTAGGGTGCGGCTGCCCTCCCTCCCCCCTCTTTATATAGGGGGCCTAGGGGGTGCGCCGCCCCACTAGAGATCCCATCTCAAGGGGGGGGGACTAGGGGGGGGACTTGCCCCCCAAGTCAAGTGGGGCGCCCCCCACCCCTAGGGTTTCCAACCCTAGGCGCAGGGGAGGCCCAAGGGGGGCGCACCAGCCCACAAGGGGCTGGTTCCCTTCCCTCTTCAGCCCACGTGGCCCTCCGGGATAGGTGGCCCCACCCGGTGGATCCCCGGGACCCTTCCGGTGGTCCCGGTACAATACCGGTGACCCCCGAAACTTTCTCGGTGGCCGAAACTGGACTTCCTATATACAATTCTTCACCTCCGGACCATTCCGGAACTCCTCGTGACGTCCGGGATCTCATCCAGGACTCCGAACAACTTTCGTGTTACCGCATACTAATATCTCTACAACCCTAGCATCCCCGAACCTTAAGTGTGTAGACCCTACGAGTTCGGGAATCACACAGACATGACCGAGACAGCTCTCCGGCCAATAACCAATAGCGGGATATGGATACCCATGTTGGCTACCACATGTTCCACAATGATCTCATCGAATGAACCACGATGTCGAGGATTCAAGTAATCCCGTATACAATTCCCTTTGTCAATCGGTACGTTACTTGCCCGAGATTCGATCATCGGTATCCCAATACCTCATTCAATCTCGTTACCGGCAAGTCACTTTACTCGTATCGTAATGCATGATCCCGTGACCAAACACTTGGTCACATTGAGCTCATTATGATGATGCATTATCGAGTGGGCCCAGAGATATCTCTCCGTCATACGGAGTGACGAATCTCTGTCTCGATCAGTGTCAACCCAACAGACACTTTCGGAGATACCTGTAATATACCTTTATAGCCACCCAGTTACGTTGTGACGTTTGGTACACCCAAAGCACTCCTACAGTATCCGGGAGTTACACGATCTCATGGTCTAAGGAAATGATACTTGACATTAGAAAACCTCTAGCAAACGAACTACATGATCTTGTGCTATGCTTAGGATTGGGTCTTGTCCATCACATCATTCTCCTAATGATGTGACCCCGTTATCAACGACATCCAATGTCCATAGTCAGGAAACCATGACTATCTATTGATCAACGAGCTAGTCAACCAGAGGCTTACTAGGGACATGTTGTGGTCTATGTATTCACACATGTATTACGATTTCCGGATAGCACAATTATAGCATGAATAGCAGACAATTATCATGAACAAGGAAATATAATAATAATCATTTTATTATTGCCTCTAGGGCATATTTCCAACAGTCTACCACTTGCACTAGAGTCAATAATCTAGTTACATTGTGATGAATTGAACACCCATAGAGTTCTGGTGTTGATCATGTTTTGCTCGCGGAAGAGGTTTAGTCAACGGATCTGCGACATTCAGATCCGTATGCACTTTGCAAATATCTATGTCTCCATCTTGAATATTTTCACGAATGGTGTTGAAGCGACGCTTGTTGTGCCTGGTCTTCTTGTGAAACCTGGGCTCCGTGGCAAGGGCAATAGCTCCAATGTTGTCACAGAAGAGAGTGATCGGCCCCGACGCATTGGGTATGACTCCTAGGTCGGTGATGAACTCCTTCATCCAGATTGCTTCATACGCTGCCTCCGAGGCTGCCATGTACCCTCTTCACATGTAGATCCCGCCACGACGCTTTGCTTGCAACTGCACCAGCTTACTGCCCCTCGATTCAAAATATACACGTATCCGGTTTGTGACTTAGATTCATCCAGATCTGTGTCGAAGCTAGCATTGACGTAACCCTTTACGACGAGCTCTTCGTCACCTCCATAAACGAGAAACATATCCTTAGTCCTTTTCAGGTACTTCAGGATATTCTTGAACGCTGTCCAGTGTTCCATGCCGGGATTGCTTTGGTACCTTCCTACCAAACTTTCATCAAGGTTTACATCAGGTCTGGTACACAGCATGGCATACATAATAGACCCTACAGCCGATGCGTAGGGGATGACACTCATCTTTTCTCTATCTTCTGCCGTGGTCGGGCATTGAGCCGAGCTATTTCACACCTTGCAACACAGGCAAGAACCCCTTCTTGGACTGATCCATATTGAACTTTTTCTATATCTTATCATGGTATGTCCTTTGTGAAAGACATATGAGGCGTCTTGATCTATCTCTATAGATCTTGATGCCTAATATGTAAGAAGCTTCTCCAAGGTCCTTCATTGAAAAACACTTATTCAAGTAGGCCTTAATGCTGTCCAAAAGTTCTATATCATTTCCCATCAAAAGTATGTCATCTACATATAATATGAGAAATGCTACAGAGCTCCCACTCACTTTCTTGTAAACGCAGGCTTCTCCATAAGTCGGCATAAACCCAAACGCTTTGATCATCTCATCCAAGCGAATGTTCCAACTCCGAGATGCTTGCACCAGCCCATAAATGGATCGTTGGAGCTTGCATACCTTGTTAGCATTCTCAGGATCGACAAAACCTTCCGGCTGCATCATATACAGTTCTTCCTTAAGATAGCCGTTGAGGAATGCCGTTTTGACGTCCATTTGCCATATCTCATAATCATAGTATGCGGCAATTGCTAACATGATTCGGACGGACTTCAGCTTCGCTACGGGAGAGAAAGTCTCATCATAGTCAACCCCTTGAACTTGCCGATAACCCTTAGCGACAAGTCGAGCTTTATAGATGGTAACATTACCATCCGCATCCGTCTTCTTCTTAAAGATCCATTTATTTTCTATCGCTCGCCGATAATCGGGCAAGTCTGTCAAAGTCCACACTTTGTTTTCATACATGGATTCTATCTCGGATTGCATGTCTTCAAGCCATCTGTTGGAATCTGGGCCCGCCATCGCTTCTTCATAGTTCGAAGGTTCACCGTTGTCTAACAACATGATTTCCAGGACAGGGTTGCCATACCACTCTGGTGTGGAACGTGGCCTTGTGGACCTATGAAGTTCAGTAGTAACTTGAACCGAAGTACCTTGATCATCATCATTAATTTCCTCTCTAGTCGGTGCGGGCACCACAGGAACATCTTCCTGAGCTGCGCTACTTACCGGTTCAAGAGGTAGTACTTGATCAAGTTCCACTTTCCTCCCACTTACTTCTTTCGAGAGAAACTCTTTCTCCAAAAAGGACCCGTTCTTGGCAACAAAGATCTTGCCTTCGGATCTAACGTAGAAGGTATACCCAATGGTTTCCTTAGGGTATCCTATGAAGACACATTTTTTCCGATTTGGGTTCGAGCTTTTCAGGTTGAAGTTTCTTGACATAAGCATCGCATCCCCAAACTTTTAGAAACGACAGCTTAGGTTTCTTCCCAAACCATAATTCATATGGTGTCATCTCAACGGATTTATACGGTGCCCTATTTAAAGTGAATGTAGCTGTCTCTAGAGCGTACCCCCAAAATGAAAGTGGTAAATCGGTAAGAGACATCATAGACCGCACCATATCCAATAAAGTGCAATTACGACGTTCGGACACACCGTTACGCTGAGGTGTTCCAGGCGGCGTGAGTTGCGAAACAATTCCACATTTCCTTAAGTGCGTACCAAATTCGTGACTTAAATATTCTCCTCCACGATCTGAACGTAAGAACTTTATTTTTCGGTCACGTTGATTTTCTACCTCATTCTGAAATTCCTTGAACTTTTCAAATGTCTCAGACTTGTGTTTCATCAAGTAGACATACCCATATCTACTTAAGTCATCAGTGAGAGTGAGAACATAACGATAGCCACCGCGAGCCTCAATGCTCATTGGACCGCACACATCGGTATGTATAATTTCCAATAAGTTGGTTGCTCGCTCCATTGTTCCGAAGAACGGAGTCTTGGTCATTTTACCCATGAGGCATGGTTCGCATGTGTCAAATGATTCGAAACTAAGAGACTCCAAAAGTCCATCTGTATGGAGCTTCTTCATGCGTTTGACACCAATATGACCAAGGCGGCAGTGCCACAGATATGTGGGACAATCATTATTAATCTTACATCTTTTGATATTCACACTATGAATATGTGTAACATCACGTTCGAGATTCATTAAGAATAAACCATTGACCAGCGGGGCATGGCCATAAAACATATCTTTCATATAAATAGAACAACCATTATTCTCGGATTTAAATGAGTAGCCATCTCGTATTAAATGAGATCCAGATACAATGTTCATGCTCAAAGCTGGCACTAAATAACAATTATTGAGGTTTAAAACTAATCCCGTAGGTAAATGTAGAGGTAGCGTGCCAAAGGCGATCACATCGACCTTGGAACCATTCCCGGCGCGCATCGTCACCTCGTCCTTCGCCAGTCTCCGCTTATTCCGCAGCTCCTGTTTTGAGTTACAAATATGAGCAACCGCACCGGTATCAAATACCCAGGAGCTACTACGAGTACTGGTAAGGTACACATCAATTACATGTATATCACATATACCTTTGGTGTTGCCGGCCTTCTTGTCCGCTAAGTATTTGGGGCAGTTCCCCTTCCAGTGACCCTTCCCTTTGCAATAAAAGCACTCAGTCTCAGGCTTGGGTCCATTCTTTGGCTTCTTCCTGGCAACTGGCTTACCGGGCACGGCAACTCCCTTGCCATCCTTCTTGAAGTTCTTCTTACCCTTGCCTTTCTTGAAACTAGTGGTTTTATTGACCATCAACACTTGATGCTCCTTTTTGATTTCCACCTCCGCTGATTTAAGCATTGAAAATACTTCAGGAATAGTTTTACCATCCCCTGCATATTGTAGTTCATCACAACGCTCTTGTAGCTAGGTGGGAGCGACTGAAGGATTCTGTCAATGACCTCCTCGTCCAGGAGGTTAATGTCTAGCTGGGACAAGCGGTTGTGCAATCAAGACATTTTGAGTATGTGCTCACTGACAGAACTATTTTCCTCCATCTTACAACTGTAGAACTTGTCGGAGACTTCATATCTCTCGACCCGGGCATGAGCATGGAAAACCATTTTCAGCTATTCGAACATCTCATATGCTCTGTGTTGCTCAAAACGCTTTTGAAGCCCCGGTTCTAAGCTGTAAAGCATGCCGCACTGAACGAGGGAGTAATCATCAGCACGTGACTGGCAACTCATAACGTCTTGGTTCTCTGGGATGGGTGCTTCACCTAGCGGTGCTTCTAGGACATATGCTTTCTTGGCAGCTATGAGGATGATCCTCAGGTTCTGGACCCAGTCCGTATAGTTGCTGCCATCATCTTCAGCTTGGTTTTCTCTAGGAACGCGTTGAAGTTGAAGTTGACATGAGCGTTGGCCATTTGATCTACAAGACATTTTGCAAAGGTTTTTAAACTAAGTTCATGATAATTAAGTTCATCTAATCAAATGATTTAATGAACTCCCACTCAGATTAGACATCCCTCTAGTCATCTAAGTGATACATGATCCGAGTCGACTAGGCCGTGTCCGATCATCACGTGAGACGGACTAGTCATCATCGGTGAACATCTCCATGTTGATCGTATCTTCTATACGACTCATGTTCGACCTTTCGGTCTCTTGTGTTCCGAGGCCATGTCTGTACATGCTAGGCTCGTCAAGTCAACCTAAGTGTTTATGCATGTGTAAATCTGTCTTACACCCGTTGTATGTGGACGTTGGAATCTATCACACCCGATCATCACGTGGTGCTTCGAAACAACGAACTTTCGCAACGGCGCACAGTTAGGGGGAACACTTTCTTGAAATTATTATGAGGGATCATCTTATTTACTACCGTCGTTCTAAGCAAATAAGATGCAAAAACATGATAAACATCACATGCAATCAAATAGTGACATGATATGGCCAATATCATATTGCTCCTTTGATCTCCATCTTCGGGGCGCCATGATCATCTTCATCACCGGCACGACACCATGATCTCCATCATCATGATCTCCATCATCGTGTCTCCATGAAGTTGTTCGCCAACTATTACTTCTACTACTATGGCTAACGGTTTAGCAATAAAGTAAAGTAATTACATGGCGTTAAATCATTAACACGCAGGTCATACAATAATTAAGACAACTCCTATGGCTCCTGCCGGTTGTCATACTCATTGACATGCAAGTCGTGATTCCTATTATAAGAACATGATCTCATACATCACATATATATTATTCATCACAACCTTTTGGCCATATCACATCACAAGGCACATGCTCCAAAATCAAGTTAGACGTCCTCTAATAGTTGTTGCATGTTTTTTTCGTGGCTGCAATAGGGTTCTAGCAAGATCGTTTCTTACCTACGTAAAACCACAACGTGATATGCCAATTTCTATTTACCCTTCATAAGGACCCTTTTCATCGAATCCGATCCAACTAAAGGGGGAGAGACAGACACCCGCTAGCCACCTTATGCAACTAGTACATGTCAGTCGGTGGAACCTGTCTCACGTAAGCGTACGTGTAAGGTCTGTCCGGGCCGCTTCATCCCACGATGCCGCCTAAACAAGATAAGACTAGTAGTGTCAAGAAAATTGACAACATCTACGCCCGCAACAAATTTGTGTTCTACTCGTGCATAGAAACTACGCATAGACCTAGCTCATGATGCCACTGTTGGGGAACGTTGCAGAAAATAAAAAATTTCTATGCTTCACCAAGATCAATCTATGGAGTCATCTAGCAACGAGAGAGAGGAGTGCATCTACATACCCTTGTAGATCGCGAGCGGAAGCGTTCAAGAGAACGGGGTTGAGGGAGTCGTACTCGTGGTGATCCAAATCACCGAAGATCCTAGTGCCGAACGGACGGCACCTCCGCGTTCGACACACGTACGGTTGGGGAAGACGTCTCCTCCTTCTTGATCCAGCAAGGGGGAAGGAGAGGTTGATGGAGATCCAGCAGCACGACGGCGTGGTGGTGGAAGTAGCAGCGATCTTGGCAGGGCTTCGCCAAGCTCAGCAAGAGGGAGAGGTGGTACGGGGGGAGAGGGAGGCGCCAGGGACTAGGGTGCGGCTGCCCTCCCTCCCCCATCTTTATATAGCGGTCCTAGGGGGTGCGCCTCCCCCCTAGAGATCCCATCTCAAGGGGGGGGGCTAGGGGGGGGGGACTTGCCCCCCAAGTCAAGTGGGGCGCCCCCACACCCCAAGGGTTTCCAACCCTAGGCGCAGGGGAGGCCCAAGGGGGGGCGCACCAGCCCACCAGGGGCTGATTTCCTTCCCTCTTCAGCCCACGTGGCCCTTCGGGATAGGTAGCCACACCCGGTGGACCCCCGGGACCCTTCCGGTGGTCCCGGTACAATACCGGTGACCCCCGAACCTTTCCCGGTGGCCGAAACTGGACTTCCTATATACAATTCTTCACCTCTGGACCATTCCGGAACTCATCGTGACGTCCGGGATCTCATCCGGGAGTCCGACCAACTTTTGGGTTACCGCATACTAATATCTCTACAACCCTAGCGTCACCGAACCTTAAGTGTGTAGACCCTACGGGTTCGGGAATCACGCAGACATGACCGAGACAGCTCTTCGGCCAATAACCAACAGCGGGATCTGGATACCCATGTTGGCTCCCACATTTTCCACGATGATCTCATCGAATCAACCACGATGTCGAGGATTCGAGTAATCCCGTATACAATTCCCTTTGTCAATCGATACGTTACTTGCCCGAAATTCGATCGTCGGTATACCAATACCTCATTCAATCTCGTTACCGGCAAGTCACTTTACTCGTACCGTAATGCATGATCCCGTGACCAAACACTTGGTCACATTGAGCTCATTATGATGATGCATTATCGAGTGGGCCCAGAGATACCTCTCTGTCATACGGAGTGACTAATCCCAGTCTCGATCCGTGTCAACCCAACAGACACTTTCGAAGATACCTGTAGTATACCTTTATAGCCACCCAGTTACGTTGTGACATTTGATACACCCAAAGCACTCCTACGGTATCTGTGAGTTACACGATCTCATGGTCTAAGGAAATGATACTTGACATTAGAAAAGCTCTAGCAAACGAACTACACGATCTTGTGTTATGCTTAGGATTGGGTCTTGTCCATCACATCATTCTCCTAATGATGTGATCCCGTTATCAACGATAGCCAATGTCCATAGTCAGGAAACCATGACTATCTATTGATCAAAGAGCTAGTCAACTAGAGGCTTACTAGGGAAATGTTGTGGTCTATGTATTCACACATGTATTACGATTTCCAGATAACACAATTATAGCATGAATAACAAACAATTATCATGAACAAGGAAATATAATAATAATTATTTTATTATTGCCTCTAGGGCATATTTCCAACACTAAGAACCTCCAATCAACAAGGTTGTATGCCTTTGCTAGGTCGAGTTTCTACACACAATGGGAGTTTCTCGGATTCTCGCCATGTTGGATCTTATGGAAACACTCAAAGGCAATTATTGTGTTGTCCATTATCATTCTCCCTCGGAAAAACGCGCTCTGTGTTTCAGAAATAAGGTCATCAAGAAAAGGGTGTAGCCAGCTAACAAAAATCTTGAATATGACCTTGCAAATAACATTGCATAGACTGATTGGTCGAAAATCCTTAATTCCTTGACGGTCATTGTTCTTAGGAATTAGCGCAATGGTAGTTTCGTTCACACCCTCCGGCATCACCCCATCAGTGAAAAAACCTTGGACCACCTGGGTCACTTCCTGTTTTAATACTTCCCAGTTCCGCTGAAAAAATCTCGCTCAAAAACCGTGTGGTCCGGGCGTTTGAGCGGCCCAATCTGGAAGAGGGCATCACTCACCTCGGCATTAGAGAAGGGTTTAGTGAGTGCTTCGTTCATATGGTAATCCACTCTCCTCAGGATTAGGTCAATTAAATTCTGTAGGTTAACACCCTCATCTTTCTCATATAATTTCCTGAAAACTTATTGATTTCCTTGTGTATATCTTCAGTGTTCTCTGCCTATGGCCCATCCACTCTCCTTAGTTATACAATCTTGTTCTTCTTTCTTCTCCATGTTACTTTCCTATGGAAGAACTCTGTATTTTAGTCCCCTGCTCTCAACCAAACTATGTGTCATTGTTGTTTCCACATGACCTCCTCTCTTAGCAGCCATTCGTCAAATTTTGCTTTAGTTTTTTTTATTTTCTCTACAGTTTCTAAAGAGGGTGACCATATCCTCAAGTTCTGGAGTTTAGTTCCAAGTGATTCGATGTTGTTGATGAATGAACGAACTCTTTTTGAGCCCATTGGCCCAGGATGCCTCTCATGGTTTTGAGTTTGCTTGCTACACCACTGAGGGTTGCATCGCTGCCACCATGCTCCTTGTACTGCTGACAAATTCAGTCAAGGATATGTTCAACCGTCGCTTCCCTAAATGCCTTGTTCGATTCTGGTGAAGCAACACCTCTATCGAGCCATGCCCAAACATTATTTCTTCCACTTTGTTTTTTTATATGTCCATGTGGTTCCCTTGTAGCCCAAATCCTGGATATTGCAGTCCGCCAAGACTCTGTGAAACTCGACCATTTTGCTTTTTTTCTGATTTCTTTGCTCTCGAGAAGTGTTTTCTCTACCATTAGTCACCAATCACGAGCCAAGGTTCAGAGGAATTATTCCTAATTCTTCTCAAGAGCTCCCACATGTGTTGCCTTTCGTGTTATGTTGGCTCACCATAAACAAAGGTACCCCTCCGTTGCATCTCATTATGAATTAAACGAATATACACATCGATATATCTCGGACCAACATTTATTTCTTTTATTTCAACATCCTCATCATAAAACATCACAACGACCACACTTTTGCCAGTGCCGGGTTGCACGATACAATACCAGAGGCCCAACCTCCATCTCAATTTATTCACGTAGTCATCGCTCTTCTGGGTTTCCAAGAGAGATTCCAACTTAGGCTTATGGGTGTGCACAAGTCCCACCAGTTCGCAAACTGTACGAGGCTGCCCAATTCCCGACAATTCCAGCCGATGAGTGTCATGTCTCCTGGCAAGAGCTTTCAGCAGCACCCACCAGTTAACCGAGAGCCCCGGGCTCGGTTGCTTTCGTACCACCATCATCTCTAGATTTGCTCTCCTCCCTCTTACCCTCTGTTCATCTTTTTTTACACTGTTCAGTTGGTTTCCCTACAGATTCCCCTCCAGTTTCATCCACACTTGCAGTCCCATGAACACCATTTTGCCAAGCAACGACACTGCCTCACCTGAGCTTTTCTTGATCTTTTTGTTGCCTTCCATGTTTTCCCCTTCAGATGCCTTCTGTTTTTCCTTCACCCGCAGGTTGTTCTTTGCCATAGCATCTGGTCTTGCATCGTATGCTGTCAGATTCTTCTGTGCATTGAGATTTGCAGTAGGTACACCATCGTTCACAGTAGGAACATCAGCAGATGACTGGCTGAACCGTGGAATCGGGCCAAAACCCGGGGGAACCTCCAGGTCAGATAAAGGATGCTCATAACTTACCGCCGTCTGGTTTGTCGCATGGGCGTGGTGGGCTGGGGTGTCGTGGTATAGGATATATAATACCCAAATAGTTCAACAAGATAACCAAATGTTCAACAAGTTTTCCATGAATATATCAAATTCAAAGATACGGGATTAATAATCAGAGCCGGCAAATGTCGTCCCACAGATACTGCCCCTTGAGCTTCATCCAGCAATGGATGTGTGTGAATGGATTAATATCAGAGCCATTAAATGTCGTCCCATAGACACTGCCCCTTGAGCTTCATCCAGCAATGGATGTATGTGAATGGTCTGCCACTACTAGGGAAAAGCCTATACAGAGAATCTTACCAGCAGCGCGCTTTAAAATAAGGCGTTGCTACTAGGTAGCAGTAGCGCGCGCAAACATAACTCGCTGCTGAAACAAATATAGCAGTAGCGTGCCCTCTCTCAGAAGCGCTACTGCTATAATTTGCACGAGTCCGCCGCGAGGCTAGTTCTAGCAGCAGCACGTTACCACGAAGAGCGCTACTGCTACCGATCACAGTAGCAGCGCATTTCACCAATAAGCACTACTGCTAAGTTTACTAAAAAATTTAGTCCCACCTCGCTCTGTGAAGAGAGTTTCTACCACCTTAAATATGTTACTTCTCAAACTTTGATAAGCACTTGGTCTTCATCGAACTCTATGTGTAGAATTTGTGGCCGCAATATGAGTCTTCACCGGTTCCTAAACCGGTGAGGACTCATATTGACAAATCAGATTGTACACAAAAAGATCCTTGATGATCAATGTATTTTTGAAGTCTATTTGTACATGCTGACACATAGCAGTAGCGCTTTCTCTGTGAAAGGCGCTACTGCTAGGTAGTTTAGCAGTAGTGTCCTTCTCTATAGCACGCTACTACTAAGCCATTCCATCTCCTACCCCGCCCCTCTCCTCTATCCGATCCAGTCACACTCACACACTCACTGGGTCTCCCCCTCAACCCCCCGCGCCGGCCCTTCCCCGTCGCCCCTCCTCCCTCTGCGCCGCCGTCACCTCCTCCTCCTTGCTGGACTCGGTACCGGCCTCCTCCTCCGTCCTCCCTGATCCACTCACCGTTGGCCGGCCCCTCCTCGCTCCGCCTTCCTCCTCCGTCCTCCGTCCACTGGCCGCCGGTCGGCCCCTCCTTGCTCCGCCTTCCTCCTCCTTCCTACTCTCTTCTCCCTCCCCGAGTCGCCCCTCCTTCTCTCAGCTACATTTTGATTTAGTAGGCTAGTTCATATGCATCATTTTGATTTAGTTGATATGATTTAGTTGATTTAGTAGGCTAGTTGATTTAGTTAATTTAGAATATTTTGATTTAGTTGATTTAGTAGGCTAGTTGATTTAGTTGATTTAGTATGCACCATTTTATTGTTATATTTTCTATACATGGATAGGTAGATGCTTTTGTTTTTTGTAATAAGTTACTAGATCTTAGGATTATAATTGTCCATCAATTTGCTTCTCGCCGAAGAACCAAAAATATCACATGCTACTATTTTTCTTTCCTGTGAAGTGGATCGTTAATCCTTTGCTCATATTGCTTTAGGACAAATGGTGCCACCACCACCACCACTATGTCGACTGTGCAAGTCAAGGTGCGCCAGCAGCCTTGCAACTTGCAAGCTCTTCGGCATCTACTTCCAGCCGAGTTTTCGTCATGCGGCGGTAAGAAATTAGATGAAATGTAACAACTATTTTATTTTTAGTGTTGGCATTACTGCATTGTGTCATTTTGCTTATTTTACACAGATCGTCCCATGCAATGTGAGGTTGAAATTCAACAAGCTGACAGGAGACACTATGACATTTGAGGCTCCTGGGGGGCCGTACACTATGTAGGTCGAGAAAGGACGCAATATGTCGCAGATTGGAGGAGATGGATGGGCCCGTTTCATCGCCCGCATGCGTCTTACTGGTGGTGAGTTGATCAGCTTCTCCTTCAGAGCAGAAAGACCCAAGCTGGCTGTCATTTATCTCAACCTGGTGGAAGATGATGAAGATGACGAAGATGATGAAGATCATGAAGATGATGAAGATAATGAGGACCCACTCGATGAAGATGATGATGACCCCTTTCATGAAGCCATCGTAGCTCAAAGAATGAGGCTGAGCGAGGAGGAGGTGTCCACCCTGTGGGACATAATTCCGCCATGTGCTGACTTTGTCGGGGTGCCATTCGTGACCCGCCTGAAAAGTACCATGGTTGATCGACATGATATGGTATGTTATACTTACAAATGCAAATTATCCGATGAAATACTTAGTGTACAGTGCAATGATATGGTATGTTGTGTGGAATCTAGTCGATGATATGTTTTAGTGTAGAGTTTGATCACATGCTTATTAGTGTAGAATCTAAGGAACTATTAATAGTGTAGATAATCCATATATACTTATTTGCAAGAGTATGTGCGAGGCTATTTATTAATTGATATGTTTTTCTTATTTAGAAATTGGCAAAGAGCCTATCTATGAGTTATGGAATCGAGCCTGATGAAGAAGGCTCAGCTAGACTACGCCTTACTGCAAGGGGTGTTGGGGAACGTAGCAGAAATTCAAAATTTTCCTACGTGTCACCAAGATCTATCTATGGAGAAACCAGCAACGAGGGCAAGGAGAGTGCATCTACATACCCTTGTAGATTGCTAAGCAGAAGCGTTCAAGAGAACGGGGTTGAAGGAGTCGTACTCGTCATGATCCAAATCACCGGAGATCCTAGTGCCGAACGGACGGCACCTCCGCGTTCAACACACATACAACGCGGTGACGTCTCCCATGCCTTGATCTAGCAAGGAGAGAGGGAGAGGTTGAGGAAGACTCCGTCCAACAGCAGCACAACGGCGTGGTGGTGGTGGAGGAGCGTGGCAATCTTGCAGGGCTTCGCCAAGCACCGCGAGATATGAGGAGAAAGAGAGGTAGGGCTGCACCAACAGGAGAAGAACTTCGTGTGTTGGGCTGCTCCTTTGCCTCCACTATATATCGGGGGAGAGGGGGCTGCGCCCCCACCTAGGTTTCCACCCCTAGGGGCGGCGGCCAGCCCTAGATCCCATCTAGGGTGGCGGCCAAGGGGAGGAGAGGGGGAAACTTGCCCCCCAAGTCAGGTGGAGGCGCCCCCTCCCCAAACCCTAGGCGCCTTGGACCCTTGTGGGGGGGCACACCAGCCCACCTGGGGCTGGTCCCCTCCCATACTTGGCTCAAGTAGAACTCCGGGGATGGTGGCCCCACTTGGTGGACCCCCGGGACCCTCCCGGTGGTCCCGGTACGTTACCGATAAAACCCGAAACTTTTCCGGTGACCAAAACAGGACTTCCCATATATAAATCTTTACCTCCGGACCATTCCAGAACTCCTCGTGACGTCTGGGATCTCATCCGGGACTCAGAACAACATTCGTTAACCACATACAAACTTCCTTTATAACCCTAGCGTCATCGAACCTTAAGTGTGTAGACCCTACGGGTTCGGGAACCATGCAGACATGACCGAGACGTTCTCAGGTCAATAACCAATAGCAGGATCTGGATACCCATGTTGGCTCCCACATGTTACATGATGATCTCATCGGATGAACCAAGATGTCAAGGACTAAATCGATCTCGTATACAATTCCCTTTGTCTAACGGTATTGTACTTGCCCGAGATTCGATCGTCGGTATATCGATACCTCGTTCAATCTCGTTACCGGCAAGTCTCTTTACTCGTTCCGTAACACATCATCCCATGATCAACCCCTTGGTCACATTGTACACATTATGATGATGTCCTATTGAGTGGGCCCAGAGATACCTCTCCGCTTACACGGAGTGACAAATCCCAGTCTCGATTCATGCCAACCCAACAGACACTTTCCACTAGTAGAAAAACACCTAATAGTCCCGGTTCGTAAGGGCCTTTAGTCCCGGTTCATGAACCGGGACTAATGGACCGTTACTAATACCTCCACCCATTAGTCCCGGTTCAAACTAGAACCGGGACCAATGTGCCTCCACGTGGCCCTGTGCGCCGAGCCCAGTCAGGGGGCCTTTGGCCCCGGTTGGTGGCTCCAACCGGGACCAAAAGGCATCCACGTGTCAGCATTCCAGTGGCTTGGGTTTTTGTTTTTTTTTTGAAAGGAGGGGATGTTGGGGGTTTTGGGGGGTTAATTTAGGTGTTTCATATATTGTGTTAGCTAGCTAATTAATAGAGAGAAGTGTCCTCTCTTATGTCCGTGCTTGGTCGATGCTACGTACTATATATACATAAGTGATCGAGAGAACCATTCAGTACAGAAGTTTGTCATGCATACCGAGAGAAGTGATCGATCGACCTCTCCTTCTCCGAGAGATTGGTCGAACAACAAGTTTTCGTATCATGTATCCGACGCTACTGGCTACATACATGTACAATATGTATAAGATCTCTTAATTACAAACCCCTAGCATTTGAAATCAATTTCCACATGGTATTCTCCGGCTTTATTGATGACATGGTCAAGAAAGAATCCCGCCAATTCCTCTTGAATTGCTTTCATGCGATCTGGTTCTAGGAGTTCATTCCGCATCTGCCACGTCTAATTTGAAGAAGGGGGTTAATTAATACATATATATGAATGAAACTCAACAGAAATGATGGTGTAATAAAATAAAATTGTGAATATTATTGCTTACGCACTTCATATTGTCTTTGAGAGTAGCCTCGCTTGTTTTTCAAAGTCGCGGTGTGGATGAACTCGCACATGTAGTATCCACAGAAATCATTCCCTTCCTCCTGCCACAAGCACTTTACGAGAAATAGAGGTCAATCAAACTGATAATGAAGCATTATAAATGGCATTGATGAAAGTATAGCTATAGAATCAACGGGAGATGCGCGCAACTAGCTAGCCAGTAGTACTTACTTTCGGCCATTTATATGTCAACTCCTTCGGCAGTCCCGGAGCTTCTGTGGTGAACTGTTTCCAAACCCTGCAAGACAAAGAAAATTATTATTATTACTTGAGATATCAGGAAATGAACAAAAAGTTGCCGATATGGTGCGATAATGATCGATTGAACTTACTTGTTGAGCATTTCAGTGATGTCCGCATAGGATTTGGGATCTTTCCGTCTCGAGTCTAAGACGGTTACTAGTCCACGCTCAAGCTTAATCTCCAGAAGAATATAGTGGTACCTGCGCACGCATGCATAACTCATCAATTACATTACTATAAGCTCGCTTGAGTAATAAGGGAAACCGAACATGCACACGATAGTAACACTCACGGGCCGTTGTAAGGAAAGAGTATGGTATCTTTGTTTTGATTTTTGAGCAACGATCGTAGCAAGTTGTCCTCGGCCTCTTTGACATCCTTTTCAACCAGAAATACATCTATGATATTTGTGTTAATGAACCCAATATCATAAATTTCTTGTTTTTTGCACTCGATGATCTTCAATCTGCATAATATATTGAGGATAATTAATTATAAATACATGCAATGAAAGAGCCGAGCTATATATATAATGACAGAAATAGTACTTACAGGCAATAGCAAAAGACCAATAATTTATCGAGGGCCTTTTGATTGAAGAACTCGAAGAACTCCTCAAATGGAACAGTCAACAGATCATTTGCAACGAGATCGTGCTCCTCTTTAATATGCAGATACAAAGCATTCTTACCCTCAGACTCTCTGCAGGTTTCCATGTACCAATTATGGAATCTTCGCATCATTGTTGTCAGAGATTTTTCATCTTTGACGAGAGGCTTCCCGTACTCGTATCTGTGTTCGTCCACCTCCAAGAAATCAGGAAGTGCATCGTCAGGCAGGTAATCATCAAGATTGCCATAACCGGCCACCGTCCCTGGAGCATTAGACACATTGAGCGGGGGGCACGATTGTTGTGCTTGTTCGCCGAGCTAGGCAAAAATTTTCCCCTTTGCTCGTTCTTTTGACCTTTTAGCACTGACAGTAGTTCCCGACCGCTGGGCTTGGAGATATGTCTGTTCAGTAATGCGCTCATAGTTGGTTCTCGGCGGAGACTTTGGTGGTTTCCTCAGGGCATCGATAGTGCGCTTTGCTTTCACCGGATCTACCTTCTCCTCCGGAGGTGGATGTCTCTTTGCTTTCACCCCTTCAAAGAACTCCTTCACGTGGGTCCGCACAATCGTATCGTTTTCCTCCTCGGACCTCTCGTACGGTAACTTCTCTAGAGGCTTGAGAGATGATGGACCGTATTTGTATTGCCTCCCGCCTCTGGTTGTGCTGCTAGATGCCGGAGCAGACGGAGCGGCTGCGGCATCTGTCTTCTTTCGTGCTTGCTTATGAGGCGGAGGAGAAGGAGTACGACGCACCGGAGCAGCCGGGGCGGCGGCGGGTCTCTTCCGCCCTTGCTGGCGAGGCGGAGAAGGAGGATGCTGCTGGCTGCTCGGGAGCGTCGGCACAGGCGGAGAAGGAGGCAGAGTGCCGCCATGCGCCGGAGAAGGAGGCGGAGTGCCGCCACGCGTGCCCTGATCGTCACTCGCCGGAGGAGGAGGCGGTGGAGGAGGCGGAGTGCCCTGACTCGCCGGAGCAGGAGGAGGAGGTGGAGGCGTCCAGTTCAAAAGGTTGATGAGCTCCTTCTTCCATAGGCATGGAGTCTTCAGAGCAGAACCCAGCCTAGTCTCCCCTTCACCGGTAGGGTGGTCAAGCACGAGGTCCTCAAATCCCTCCGTTATTTCATCCACCATCACCTTAGCATATCCTTTTGGAATCGGCTGGCAGTGATAAGTTATGCCGGGTCCACTAGGATAAACTTGGCCAACAGCCGCCTTGACCTTCAAAGTCATCCATCGCGCCATCATGTGGCAATTTTGAGACTCCGTGATACCATCCACGGGATAGCTGGCAGGAGCCGTCAAGACATGCTCCAGCTGAAGCAGCTCGGTGGAAGCCACGCTGCTTCTCCGCTGAGATGGCGGGGTAGCTTCAGGGGAAGCTTCGGCAGGTCGTTTGCTGCGATCTGCTGCTTCTCGTTCCTCTTCTCGATCCTCTAGCCCCATTACCCTTTTGTGCAGCGCCTGCAGTTGGTCCTGCTCCAGTTTCTTCCTCCTCTCGTGGGTTTTGTAACCCCCTGCATCCGGAAAACCAACCTTCCACGGAATGGAGCCTGGCGTGCCTCGTGTCCGTCCAGGGTGCTCAGGATTCCCAAGGGCCATTGTGAGCTCGTCCTTCTCCCTGTTTGGAAGGAACGTCCCTCGCTGCGCTGCATCGATATAGTGTCGAAGGTTCTTGACTGGTATTTCCAGTTTCTTGTCCGTCCACTGGCAAAATCCTGTTACAGGGTCCAAGGTTCCGCCAGACCCGAAGAACCAAGTCCGGCAACGGTCTGGCCATCTCATTGTCTCTGGTTCGATCCCTTTTTCAAGCAGATCATTCTCAGCCTTGGACCACTTAGGCCGGGCTTGCAGGTAGCCACCTGAACCCGTGCGGTGGTGAAGCGTCTTCTTCGCAGCATTTTTCTTGTTTGTCTCTGACATCTTCTTACTCTTTTCCGATGTTTTGTGGGCCACAAATGCGGGCCAATGATCTTTGATCTTCTCATATTTGCCGATGAATTCTGGTGTCTTTTTATTTTTGACAAACTGGTTCAGCTCTTTCCTCCACCTCCTCATTAGGGTTGCCATCTTCTTAAGAGCACAAGACTTGATTAATTCCTCTTTAACTGGCTTCTCCGGATCCTCCTCTGGCGGTAGGGTGAAATTTGCCTTCAGCTTAGTCCAAAGATATTCTTTCTGCGTATCATTGACATAAGACACCTCAGGGTCTTCCTCCTTAGGCTTATACCATTGCTGGATGCTGATCGGGATCTTCTCCCTAACAAGAACCCCGCACTGAGAAGAAAATGCCTTCCTTGTCCGGATGGGTTCAATCGGTTCGCCGTCGGGCGCGATTTCTATGATCTCAAACTTTTCATCCGAGCTCAACTTTTTCTTCGGGCCTCGTCTCCTTACCGAAGTTGTGCTCGATCCGGAGGGCTAGAAATTATAAGGAAGAAAGACGAGAGTAATTAATATGTGTACATATACCAAAACAATGGAAGCATCAATTAACTAGTCAGCACGGGCTTAACTAATATATATATATATATACCTGGCCGGGCTCGGTTCGGTCACCGGAGCAGTCAGCACGGTCTCCTTCTTGTTCCTCCATTGTGTCACCGGAGCCATCATGAACATAGTCCTGTTCTTGTACCGGCATTAATGGGCCGAAGCCATCATGAACATAGCCCTCTTCTTCACCCCGTTCTTCCAGCTGACCAACAACGGTGTCGAGGAGAAATGACGCAACTTCATCCCTTCCATTTGCGATTATGTCCCTCAATATCGCTTCTGTTTCTTCGTCTCAGCAGTGCTCCATAGTTTCTGCAAATATTTACAACATGTTTATATATGGTACAGATGGAACTAGTGGCCAACGTAGAACTAGCCAGCTAATCACAATAAGGAATCATGTTAGTGGCCTCGACGCTGCTTCTCTAGGGTTTGGGGTCGCCTCGACACAACAACGCTTCGAGAGAGTTAATTTGTCGGGTAGGGGCGCGGCGGGAGGGGGTAGGAGACCAACATCGTTTTCTCTCTAGGGTTTGGGTATCCTCGAGAGTTTTGGTCGAGCGAAAGGGCCGAGGGGGGGTATTTATATCAACCGCCCCTCATGTCGAAGTTATCTCAAGGGGGTTATATCGACAACGACGCGACAACGATGAGAAAGGAAAATAATTAAGGAAAAGGAAGAAAAGAGGAAGAAGGAAGAAGGAAGAAGAAGAAGAAAAAAAGAAGAGGAGAAGAAGAAAGGAATAGAGGAGGAGAAGAAAAAATAGAATTTTTTTTCTATTTTTTCTTCTCCTCCTCTATTCCTTTCTTCTTCTCCTCTTCTTTTTCTTCTTTTTTCCTCTTCTTATTTATTTCTCCTCTTCTTCCTCTCCTCTTCTTCATCTTCTTATTTTCCTTTTTCATCTCATTCTTTTTCTTCTTCTTTCTTCCTTCTTCCTTCTTCCTCTTTTCTTCCTTTTCCTTATTTTACTTTAAATTTCTCCTCTACACTAACCTAAAATGCACTAACCTAAAATCAATATCCAGTAACAACTTAAAAAAAATAATACATCTATGAAAAAATGCATATATAAAAAAAACATCATCATATCATCAACAGAAAAAATAGTATTTTTTTCTAAAAATCTATCTTTTGCATATATACATCAACATATATATACACTAACTAAAATGCACAAAAATGCTATCAGAGAGGGGGTATATCGACCCCCCTCATGTATATATCCACATACATAAATCTATACATACATATATACTTACATATATGTATAAATTTCTGCATATATAAAGTTTTTCTAAAATCTAACTTTTGCATATATGAATATATATACACAGAGAACATATACATATATACACAGAGAACATATACATAAAATGCACAAAAAAAGAGGAAAGGGCGCCGGCGGCCGGACCGAAGGCGGCGGCATGTGGTCGGGGCGACGGCGACGGGGTTGGGGAAGGGGCGGCGCGCGCGGCGACAGCGACGGGGTCGGGGAATGGGCGGCGTGCGTGGCGACGACGATGGGGTCGGGGAACGGGTGGCGCGCACGGCGACGGC